>NW_026607584.1:0-157500 GCF_029499605.1 Hyla sarda | reverse complement strand
AGGGCTGGATATAAGGTCAGGATATGAGGACGGGATATGAGGACTGGATATAAGGTCAGGATATGAGGACGGGATATGAGGTCGGGATATCAGTGAGGATGGGATATAAGGGCTGGATATAAGGGCAGGATATGAGGATGGGATATGAGGACTGGATATAAGGTCAGGATATGAGGACGGGATATGAGGTCGGAATATGAGTGAGGATGGGATATAAGGGCTGGATATAAGGGCTGGATATGAGGACGGAATGAGGTCAGGATATGAGTGAGGATGGGATATGAGGACTGGATATAAGGTCAGGATATGAGGACGGGATGAGGACAGGATATGAGGAAGGGATATGAGGACGGGATATAAGGTCAAGATATGAGGACAGGATGAGGACAGGATATGAGGAAGGGATATGAGGACTGGATATAAGGTCAAGATATGAGGTTGAGATATGAGGACGGGATATGAGGAAGGGATATGAGTACAGGATATAAGGTCAAGATATGAGGTCGAGATATGAGGACAGGATACGAGGATGGGATATGAGGACAGGATATGAGGACAGGATATGAGATCGGGATATAAGGTCACGATAGGAGGACGGGATATGAGGACGGGATATGAGGACGGGATATGAGGTGTGTGATCATCGTGATTCTGCTACTGGGACCCCCTGATCTCCGTGCAGCAACCGGCATTCTGAAAGTTTTTTTCAGAATGCTTGGTTTAGGCAGCAGTGGTTGTGACGTCACACCACACCCCCTCATGATGTCCCCTCACGCCCCCTCCTATAGACATGAATGGAGGGGGCGTGACGTGACATTGCAAGGGGGCTTGGTGTGACGTCACATCTCCGGACGCCCAAATCCAGCGTTCTAAACATACTGTAGAATGCAGAGTGCTGCTCAGAGATTGCAGGGGGTCCCAGCGGCGGGAGCCCCTCGATCAGACATCTTATTCCCCCGCAATCACACATCTTATCCCCCCGCGATCACACATCTTATTCCCCCGCGATCAGACATCTTATTCCCCCGCAATCACACATCTTATCCCCCCGCGATCACACATCTTATTCCCCCTCGATCAGACATCTTATTCCCCCGCAATCACACATCTTATCCCCCCGCGATCACACATCTTATCCCCCGCGATCAGACATCTTATTCCCCCGCAATCACACATCTTATCCCCCGCGATCACACATCTTATCCCCCCGCGATCACACATCTTATCCCCCGTGATCACACATCTTATCCCTCGCGATCACACATCTTATCCCCCCGCGATCACACATCTTATCCCCCCCGTGATCACACATCTTATCCCCCGTGATCACACATCTTATCCCCCTCGATCAGACATCTTATCCCCCGCGATCACACATCTTATCCCCCTCCCGCGATCACACATCTTATTCCCCCGCAATCACACATCTTATCCCCCCGTGATCACACATCTTATCCCCCTCGATCAGACATCTTATCCCCCGCGATCACACATCTTATCCCCCTCCCGCGATCACACATCTTATCCCCCGCGATCACACATCTTATCCCCCTCCCGCGGTCACACATCTTATCCCCCTCCCGCGATCACACATCTTATCCCCCCCTGCGATCACACATCTTATCCCCCGCGATCACACATCTTATCCCCCCGCGATCACACATCTTATCCCTCCGCGATCACACATCTTATCCCTCCGCGATCACACATCTTATCCCCCGCGATCACACATCTTATCCCTCCGCGATCACACATCTTATCCCTCCGCGATCACACATCTTATCCCCCTCCCGCGGTCACACATCTTATCCCCCTCCCGCGATCACACATCTTATCCCCCCCTGCGATCACACATCTTATCCCCCGCGATCACACATCTTATCCCCCCGCGATCACACATCTTATCCCTCCGCGATCACACATCTTATCCCTCCGCGATCACACATCTTATCCCCCGCGATCACACATCTTATCCCCCGCGATCACACATCTTATCCTCCTCGATCAGACATCTTATCCCCCGCGATCACACATCTTATCCCCCGTGATCACACATCTTATCCCCCGCGATCACACATCTTATCCCCCGCGATCACACATCTTATCCTCCTCGATCAGACATCTTATCCCCCGCGATCACACATCTTATCCCCCGTGATCACACATCTTATCCCCCGTGAGCACACATCTTATCCCTCCGTGATCACACATCTTATCCCCCTCCCGCGATCACACATCTTATCCCCCGCGATCACACATCTTATCCCCCCGCGATCACACATCTTATCCCCCCGCGATCACACATCTTATCCCCCCGCGATCACACATATTATCCCCCCCCCCGCGATCACACATCTTATCCCATATCCTTTACATAGGGGATAAGATGTCTGCGGGCGGAGTAACACTTTAACCCCTTAAGGACAAAGGACACAATGCTGCTTCTTGGTCACATCTCATTCCCAAAAAAGTTAAAAAGCGACTTAAAAGTCATATATACACAAAAGTGGTACTAAAAATATATACAATTCATAGCGCAAAAGAATTATACCTCATACAGCCCATATACGGAAAAATGAGAAAGTTATAGGTGGTCAAAATAGGGCGACTTAAAAAAAAAAGTTAGAGATTTTTTTAAGCAGTACAATAAGTCCGATAAGTAAATATTCATGGGGATCACTGTAATCATATTGTCCCATAGAATAAAGAAAATGTCATTTTACAGTAAAGTCTACAGCGCGAGAACAAAACCCTCCAAAATCTGCTAAATTTTGGTTTTCTTTTAAGTTTCCTGCCACAAATAATAATTTTTGGGGTTCGCCGCACGTTTTATGGTAAAATGACTGATGTCATTAAAAAGTACAATTGGTCGCGCAAAAAACAAGTCCTCATACGGTCTGTGGATGGAAATATAAAAGAGTTATGGATTTTAGAAGGCGAGAAGGAAAAAAGGAAAATGCAAAAATAAAATTGTCCTGGTCCTTAAGAGGTTAAACTTGAGCAGGTAACGCCTCCTGAGCCACCACGGATAGGGTAGGACACTAGACTTGGGCAGAAGGACCCCCCACACTACCCACCAGAAAAGGAAGAAAGGAAGGAGAAAGACAGAAGAGGAAAGGGTTAAAAGGAGGAGCCAAGAGTGCGGAGGACAGAAAAGAGGTGAAAGCCGAGAGAGAACCACATCGGCCCCCCCATATCTTATGGAACTTATCAGGGCACTTTCTTATTCAAGGTGAGTGTATTTTAAATAAATATTCCCAAAATGTAACCTATATTCACAATTTTTTGTTGTTTTCTGAAGATTAGTTCACATGTTTCTATGGTTACAGGTGTTTTCGGCAATTTGCACAACTATGGGAATAGCATGATTTTTTAAGCAATTTTGGAAAATCAAAAACAGCCTTACGAGATAGCGGCAGTATAAAGATAGAGCTGGAGGGGAGGAGTATAACTACTATATATCCTGATCCCACAGAGATAGCGGCAGTATAAAGATAGAGCTGGAGGGGAGGAGTATAACTACTATATATCCTGATCCCACAGAGATAGCGGCAGTATAAAGATAGAGCTGGAGGGGAGGAGTATAACTACTATATATCCTGATCCCACAGAGATAGCGGCAGTATAAAGATAGAGCTGGAGGGGAGGAGTATAACTACTATATATCCTAATCCCACAGAGATAGTGGCAGCAGTATATAGATAGAGCTGGAAGGGAGGAGTATAACTACTACATATAATGATCCCACAGATATAGCAGCAGTATACAGATAGAGCTGGAGGGGAGGAGTATAACTACTACATATCCTGATCCCAGATATAGCAGCAGTATACATATAGAGCTGGGATAGGAAGTGTATAACTACTATATATCCTGATCCCATAGAGATAGCAGCAGTATACATATAGAGCTGGAGGGGAGGTGTATAACTACTATATATCCTGATCCCATAGATATAGCAGCAGTATACAGATAGAGCTGGGATAGGAAGTGTATAACTACTATATATCCTGATCCCATAGAGATAGCAGCAGTATACATATAGAGCTGGAGGGGAGGTGTATAACTACTATATATCCTTATCCCATAGAGATAGCAGAAGCAGTATACAGATAGAGCTGGAGGGGAGGTGTATAACTACTATATATACTGATCCCATAGAGGCAGCAGCAGCAGTATACAGATAGAGCTGTAGGGGAGGTGTATAACTCTATATATACTGATCCCATAGAGAAAGCAGCAGTATACAGATAGAGCTTAAAGGGGAGGTTTCTGGGAGCTGCCAGGATCATCTGATATGTGATAAGATTATATAATCACATAATAATAATTATTATAATTTTATTTATATAGCGCCAACAGATTCCGCAGCACTTTATAATTTTGGGGTACAAATAAAGACAAGACAGAAGGCATAAAGGGCTTTATTGATACAATGGTGCGGCCATATTTCATCAATAATCAGGTGACATACAGGAGAGTGAACCGGTCACCAGATAATCTCTGAAGGTCTAAAGTGCAGAGAGAAGAGGGGGAGACGGTCTAATATGAAGCTTCTAATGTCTCCAAGACACAGAGGTCTCAAAAAGGAGAAAAGTGGTAGCAATGGAGGCAACGAGGGAACGTTATAGGCTTGAAGAGAAGTGTCTGAAGGTCACGTTTAAAACTGTGGATGTTGTGGATTTTTGAAGGTGAGGAGGAAAAAACAAAAAAGGAAAAATAAAATTGGTCTGGTCCTTAAGGGGTTAAAGACAAAACACATGCTCCCAATCACTAAGGGCCACACTTTGAGACCTCGGATCTAAAACATAATCCTGTCCGGCTGCAGCATCACCTTTGTCCCAGCTGAAGCACAGACCTGGCAGGACTAGCACTCCTCTGTGCTCACTCCTGTCCTATCAGACTGCACCATGAAAGCAGAGAGGAGGGGGTTACAGAGCCGCCTGCAGTGATTGGATAAAGAGACCCGGCACAGCAGACCCAGGGAGGAAGTGAATGGTGAGTGAGGGTGGGCTCAGTGCTTGCCTCAGACACTCCCTTTCCTGAACAGTGGATGCCCGAATAAGTGAGCAGCAGAACAGAGGGATCTGTGAGCCAAATACAGAAGACAAATAAAACAGACCTGTATAGTATCTGGATGACCTAGTGAGTAACATATATGAGCATTATTTTTTTCTGTGATTACTGCAGCTGGTGACCGAGTAGAATCTGTGACTCATATGTGACTCACCTGGGTGGTTACCTGTAGAAATGTCCTCCTTATACTGCTCATCACTGTTCACATCTGTCTCTTCTTTCTTTATGTTCTTTATGGCTGTAGCATTAAGACAGATCAGATCTCTCCCTGTAAAAATGTCCTCCTTATACTGCTCATCACCGCTCACTTCTGTCTCTTCTTTCTTTATGTTTGTAGCATTAATATAGATCAGATCTTTCCCTGTAGGAATGTCCTCCTTATACTGCTCATCACCGCTCACATCTGTCTCTTGTTCTTCCTTTATGTCTGTAGCATTAATATAGATCAGATCTTTCCCTGTAGGAATGTCCTCCTTATACTGCTCATCACTGCTCACATCTGTCTCTTGTTCTTCCTTTATGTCTGTAGCATTAATATAGATCAGATCTTTCTCTGTAGAAATGCCCCCCTTATACTGCTCATCACTGCTCACATCTGTCTCTTCTTCTTCTTCCTTTATGTCTGTATTATTAACATGGATGAGATCTTTCCCTTCAGGAATGTCCTCCTTATACTGTTCATCACTGCTCACATCTGTCTCTTCTTCTTCTTCCTTTATATCTGTAGCATTAATATAAATGAGATCTTTCCCTGTAGTATTATCCTCCATATTCTGTTCATCAAGAGGACGGGGACACCTCTCTGGTGCTGTTCTCTTACTGGATCTGACTGTAGGGAACACATACAGAGACTGAATTCATTCTTTACATACAAATAATGAGAGGACGTGTGTATATAGTCATGTCTATTACCTGGTGATGTGAGGGGCTGCTGATCCTCCATCATGACCTGATCCTTGTACTGATCCTTGTGTCCTTCTACATACTCCCACTCCTCCATGGAGAAATAGACCGCCACGTCCTGACACCTTATAAGAACCTGTATTGTGAATAAACATTTAATTCTATACAATTCCAGGATGTTATATGGAGACATTTGAGGGGATATTCCTGCACATGATTTATCTTCTTGCTCTCGGATGATGAGGTGAATACTTGTCGGGGCAGATCCTCTATATTATGGTCACATGTCCCCAACTGACCACAAGTCTGATGATCCAGCTGTCAGTTCAGATCATTATACACAAAGTGCCCGTCCCATGGAGTGTAAGGAGTTAAGTGATATTTCATAGTATCACTGCTCCCCTCCCCCGGGACTATATAGATGGCTGCTTACTGTCTGGCCCCTAAGGATAGAATTGGCAGTGCTGTGCGCCACTTAACCCTAGCTAGACTGGTTGATCTTATCCCAGCGAGTAGAAGGGACAATAAGCAGCTATCTGTATAGTGTGTGGCCCCAAAAAAGTTAAGTGGCAATGCATCACCATCATTTAACTCCTTCATGGCTGACTGGGCAGGAGGTATATAATGTATAGCCATGGGCCCAGCTCCGGAGCAGGAGACGCATCAAATCTGGCATATCTTCTGCTCTTGTGCAGGAAACCCCTTTCAGAGCAGGGACTCCTGTCATTAAAGTGATAAGATTTGGAGGGGAGGGGGAGGCCGCTGCCAGTCTATGAAGCACAGTCAGGAATTCAGCACGATTCATAGTCCCTAGGACCTACCTGCTATCAGCATCTGGGACTCATTGCTAATGCCGGACATCACCAATGCCAAAAATCTATTTCCGGTAGCTCAGTGGAGCTGATAATGACACCCACAGTGAAATAGCGGGGTCCCGGTCAGCTGAGAGAACGGGTGGAGGTCCCTAACCTCGCTCCACGCTGTCTGAACGACGCTCCAATCCTGCAGGCAGCCTCAGCATCACAGCATTGATCAGTGTATGTAATCTATAGATTCCATGTAATAGTCTACTACAGGGACTAAAAAACTGGGAATAAGGTAAAAAGAACATTAACTTAATGTGAATAAGCCCCTCCCCTAATAAACTATTGAATGTTCCCCATTTACCAATTTGTTTAATTATAAAATAATGTAAACAAAAATAAACCTAAACATATGTGTAACCACACGGTCAATGGCGTAAACGTAAAAAAATACAACTTCATGGACCAGAAAAAATTCTTAAAAAGTGATCAAAGAGTCTCATCAAAACTAAAGTGGTTCCGATAAAAATTACAGATCACAGCGCAAAAAATGACTTTCATACATCCCTGTATACGGAATAATAAGAGAGTTATAGGGGACAAGGTAGGACAATCTGATACAGACTCATTATTGTACAAAAAGTTAGAATTGTTTTATATTTTAAAAAACATTTATCATTGTAATCGTTTGGACCTACAGAATAAAGAGAATTATTACCGTAATATGCACTGCGTCCAAACAGAAGAACCCAGATTGTAAAAATTGCTTTTTTTTTTTTTCTATTTCACCCCACAATTAATATTTTTTTTCACCATTGTTGCGGTAAAATGAGTGATGTCATTACAAAGTACAAATCGGTGGTGAAAAAACAACAACAACAAGAACAAGAAGCCTCATATGGGTTTATAAAGAGGAAATTGCAATCATTATGTCTATTAGAAGGCGAGGAGAAAAACATTAAAAAGAGAAATCACTGTGTCCTTAAGGGGTTAAAACTCAAAACTGTCGAATCCTGAAGGGGTTAATAGTACAAAAACATGACAGTACTCCAGATGTGACCACACACATACCTCCACCTGCAGACTGTACGGGAGCCGTGTGCTTACAGGACCTGCATGATGTCACCATCATGTGATCAGTCACATGGAGGAGGAGTCACATGATCAGGAGCTCATCTGCTCAGTGTATGCAGGACTCTGCTGTCACATGACCATTATCACAGGTCCTTCAATCACAATATCTTCTATCCTGCGCTGCGGAGCTCCGCCCATTCCAGTCACATGATCCTCCCCACAGGTCCTTCCGCCACAGTCACATCTTTACTGCTAAACTTTGCCCCCCCCCCCCCCCCCCCCCCCCCCCCCCCCCCCAAATGTACTGGTCACATGATTGTGACATCATCACAGATCCTACACCTCCAGCATGTAGCGGATACAGAGCAGGTCCTGGTGGGGCAGTCACTGCTGTTGTGTTGTGTGTGGAGATCTCTCAGAGCAGCAGCCCCTGATCATGTGACTCCTCCTCCTCCATGTGACTGATCACATGACGGTGACATCATCGCAGGTCCTGTAAGCACACGGCTCCTCTACAGATACAGGTATGTGTGTGCGGTCACCATCAGATCAGGATTATTGGGGATGTTTGTTATTAACCCTTAAAGGGGTACTACGGTGCTTAGACATCTTATCCCCTATCCAAAGGATAAGGGATAAGATGCCTGATCGTGGGAGTCCGGCCGCTGGGGACCCCCGTGATCTTGCACGCGGCACCCCGTTTGTAATCAGTCCCTGGAGCCTGTCCCCTCTGGATCTGATTATCGGCGACCACAGGGCCGACGGCATGTGACGTCACACTCCACCCCTCAATTCAAGCCTATGGGAGGGGGCATGACAGCTAGCCCTGTGGTCGCCTGTAATCAGACCCGGAGCGAACACGCTCCGGGGACTGATTACAAACGGGGTGCCCCGTGCATGATCCCGGGCGTCCCCAGCGGCGGGACTCCCGCGATCAGGCATCTTATATAAGATACCTAAGCACTGGAGTACCCCTTTAAGGACACGATGTATATTTACATTCTGTGCCCCATATGGGACTTTGAGGTGAGCTCAGGAGCTATAAGCAGCCAGGACTCACCACTAATGACGCTCATTGCCATTAACCCTTTAGATTCCATGATCAAAGTCGATTGCAGGATCTAATATTAGTAAAATGCAGTTGTTGGGGGGCGGAGTCTAGATCAGCTGAGATGACGGCCGGAGGGCCCCTTACCGTGCTCTGTGCTCAGATCGGTGCTCTAAGTATACAGACACCTCCACAGCCTGTATAAGCCGAGCACCGATAACACTGATCACTATGGCAGAGCGTTATTCAGGGTTTGTAATAGAAGCCCCTCCCCTAATAAGTTTATATCCCATTTTTGTAATAAAATAATGTAGGTGGGCGTGGCTTAGACATGGCGCTGTGCGGTTGTTTTTCTAGGGAGCGCCGTGCCGACCAGCGGTTGTTTCCTGATTTCCTGCCTATACTGCCCCCCAGGGGATGTCTGGATGGTGAAGGTATCAGGTCACTTACCCGCCCATCCTGTCACCTGGTCATAGTTACATAGTTACATAGTTAGTACGGTCGAAAAAAGACATATGTCCATCAAGTTCAACCAGGGAATTAAGGGGTAGGGGTAGGGGTCAGTCTCTTTTCTCCGGGTATCAGCCACTTCTTCCATACAGGACTATGTAAGCATCAGGTTTTTTAAGTTTCTCCCGCGCCCCTATTATTACTATAGACAGTGTTTCCAAACCAGCGTGCCTCCAGCTATTGTGAAACTACAACTCCCAGCATGCCCTCACAGCCAAATGTTGTAACAGCTGGAGGCACCCTGCTTGGGAAACACTGACTCCGGTGGTGGCCCAGACCCTGCGTGTGTAACGGTATATGATGCTTGGCCTCTGCTGCAGGTAATAGCAGGTTCTTCCGGGGGGACATATCACAATTCACATAAAATCCTGATGTAATTGTGATGTATATTGTGCCCCCTAGTGGACACATTTCACTATTCTTCATTGGACAATGTCATATTGAATCCCTCTATTCTTCTCCCTGCTCTGATGAAGACGTTCTGAATACACCGCAGCCTCAGAGATTAGGAGAAATGGATTCACAACGTCTTCAGCAGAGCAGGGAGAGCGACCTCAGAAGACCTGGAGGACCAGAGCGCCACCACTGGACGGGAGAGGGGAGTGCGCTCTGGTCTCTTATTTTACAGCCCTCGGACAATGGATTTTGTTTTATAAAGAAATCTGAAAACTCCTATAATGTCTCCTCAGATGTTTCCCCAGATTATCTCCAGGAAATGGATTTTATTTCTCCATAGAATCTGGTGCGGTTTATCATCGTCTCCTCTTCTTCCCTTCAGGTTTCTCCAATCCAGGATCCTCTGCTGATATCTTCTATATAAGAGAATTCTCCTGGATGACCCATCAACCATGGAGAGAGACAGGAACAAGATGGCCGACAGGATCATAAACCTCACCCTACAGATACTCTTCCGACTTACTGGAGAGGTGAGGGATTCTGGGAGTGATGTCACATGACCTCATTCTTATCTATGTAATAGCTGATGGATATGACTGGAGAGATGAGGGATTCTGGGAGTGATGTCACATGACCTCATTCTTATCTATGTAATAACAGATGGATATGACTGGAGAGGTGAGGGATTCTGGGAGTGATGTCACATGACCTCATTCTTATCTATAAAATAACAGATGAATATGACTGGAGAGGTGAGGGATTCTGGGAGTGATGTCACATGACCTCATTCTTATCTATGTAATAACAGATGGATATGATTGGAGAGGTGAGGGATTCTGGGAGTGATGTCACATGACCTCATTCTTATCTATGTAATCACAGATGGATATGACTGGAGAGGTCAGGGATTCTGGGAGTGATGTCACATGACCTCATTCTTATCTATGGAATAACAGATGGATATGACTGGAGAGGTGAGGGATTCTGGGAGTGATGTCACATGACCTCATTCTTATCTATGGAATAACAGATGGATATGACTGGAGAGGTGAGGGATTCTGGGAATGTATGTAGTGATATTAATCTGTCTCTCCATACACAGGATTACACAGTAGTGAAGAAGTCCTCTAGTGGGCGCTGTCAGGCCCCTGTGTGTGAAGGATTGGGAAGAACCCTGAGCCCAATCCCGGGGCCCCCACCTCACTCCCTGATACATGAGGAAATGGATGAACAGAAGATCCTAGAACTCATCAACAAGATGATGGAGCTGCTGACTGGAGAGGTGACACTGCTGGGACATTATACAGTAATGGAGGAGTCTGGTGATGACTGGAGAGGTGACACTGCTGGGACATTATACAGTAATGGAGGGGTCTGGTGATGACTGGAGAGGTGACACTGCTGGGACATTATACAGTAATGGAGGGGTCTGGTGATGACTGGAGAGGTGACACTGCTGGGACATTATACAGTAATGGAGGGGTCTGGTGATGACTGGAGAGGTGACACTGCTGGGACATTATACAGTAATGGAGGGGTCTGGTGATGACTGGAGAGGTGACACTGCTGGGACATTATACAGTAATGGAGGGGTCTGGTGATGACTGGAGAGGTGACACTGCTGGGACATTATACAGTAATGGAGGGGTCTGGTGATGACTGGAGAGGTGACACTGCTGGGACATTATACAGTAATGGAGGGGTCTGGTGATGACTGGAGAGGTGACACTGCTGGGACATTATACAGTAATGGAGGGGTCTGGTGATGACTGGAGAGGTGACACTGCTGGGACATTATACAGTAATGGAGGGGTCTGGTGATGACTGGAGAGGTGACCCTGCTGGGACATTATACAGTAATGGAGGGGTCTGGTGATGACTGGAGAGGTGACACTGCTGGGAATGCTGGGACATTATACAGTAATGGAGGGGTCTGGTGATGACTGGAGAGGTGACACTGCTGGGACATTATACAGTAATGGAAGGGTCTGGTGATGACACTGCTGGGACATTATACAGTAATGGAGGGGTCTGGTGATGACTGGAGAGGTGACACTGCTGGGAATGCTGGGACATTATACAGTAATGGAGGGGTCTGGTGATGACTAGAGAGGTGACACTGCTGGGAATGCTGGGACATTATACAGTAATGGAGGGGTCTGGTGATGACTGGAGAGGTGACCCTGCTGGGACATTATATAATAATGGAGGGGTCTGGTGATGACTGGAGAGGTGACACTGCTGGGACATTATACAGTAATGGAGGGGTCTGGTGATGACTAGAGAGGTGACACTGCTGGGACATTATACAGTAATGGAGGGGTCCGGTGATGACTGGAGAGGTGACACTGCTGGGACATTATACAGTAATGGAGGGGTCTGGTGATGACTGGAGAGGTGACACTGCTGGGACATTATACAGTAATGGAGGGGTCTGGTGATGACTGGAGAGGTGACACTGCTGGGACATTATACAGTAATGGAGGGGTCTGGTGATGACTGGAGAGGTGACACTGCTGGGACATTATAGAGTAATGGAGGGGTCTGGTGATGACTGGAGAGGTGACACTGCTGGGAATGCTGGGACATTATACAGTAATGGAGGGGTCTGGTGATGACTGGAGAGGTGACACTGCTGGGACATTATACAGTAATTTAGGGGTCTGGTGATGACTGGAGAGGTGACACTGCTGGGAATGCTGGGACATTATACAGTAACACCACTGGAGGGGTCGGGGTGATGACTGTATCATTATGTGTCAGGTTCCTATAAGGTGTCAGGACGTGGCGGTCTATTTCTCCATGGAGGAGTGGGAGTATGTAGAAGGACACAAGGATCAGTACAAGGATCAGGTCATGATGGAGGATCAGCAGCCCCTCACATCACCAGGTAATAGACATGACTATATACACACGTCCTCTCATTATTTGTATGTAAAGAATGAATTCAGTCTCTGTATGTGTTCCCTACAGTCAGATCCAGTAAGAGAACAGCACCAGAGAGGTGTCCCCGTCCTCTTCTTCCACAGGATGATCAGGTAGATGGAGATATTCCCTATGATCTATAGAAGGGATGTGAAGCTCTTGTGGTCAGTCCCCTCACCCTCCATGACTTCTCATCTCCTGCTCATCTATAACATCCCACGTGACTTCTCCTACTGTCTGATGACTTTTACTATATTTCTTCCACATCTTATGAATCAGGGAGAAGATCTGAACAATATTAATGCTCCAGACACAGTTGTGAGCGGTGATGAGCAGTATAAGGAGGACATTCTGACAGCAAAAGATCTGAACAATATTAATGCTACAAATATGAAGGAAGAAGAGACAGATGTGAGCAGTGATGAACAGTATAAGGAGGACATTCTAACAGGAAAAGATCTGAACAATATTAATGCTACAGATATGAAGGAAGAAGAAGAGACAGATGTGAGCGGTGATGAGCAGTATAAGGATGACGTTCCTACAGGGAAAGATCTGAACAATATTAATGCTACAGACATAAAGGAAGAAGAAGAGACAGATGTGAGCGGTGATGAGCAGTATAAGGAGGACATTCCTACTGGTAACCGCCCAGGTGAGTAGTAACCACTAATTGCAGAGATCAGTCACAGATTCTGCTCAGTCACCGTCTGTAATTATTTTTTATGGAATTTTTTTAAGTGGTACTCCGATGGAAAACTATTTTTTTTTAATCAACTGGTGCTAGAAAGTTATTCAGAATTGTATATTACTTCTATTTAAAAATCTTTAGCCTTCCAGTACTTATCAGCTCTTATCCACCTCTGTCCGTGTCAGGAACTGTCCAGAGCAGGAGAGGTTCGCTATGAAGATTTTCTCACACTCTGGACAGTTCCTGACATGGACAGAGGTGGCAGCAGAGAGCACTGTGGTCAGAATGAAAACAACTACACATCTTCCTCTGGAGCATACAGCAGCTGATAAGTACTGGAAGGGTTAAGATTTTTAAATAAAAAGTAATTTAGAAACCTGTTAAACTTTTGGGGACCGGGTCATTTAAATAAAATTGTGTTCCACTGGAGTACCCCTTTAAGCCCTGTGTCCTGTCAGTCTTTTCTGCTGTATATTCCTTTATTCAGTCAGATTATAAACTATAAATGATGAGAATGTGAGACGGTTGAGAATATAATAAAGGTGATTTGTTCTGATCATCTCCATCTGGTTTTGTGGTTCCTGACATTACACAAGGGCCATGAATCCGGATGATGCAGACAATCCACCAGCACCAAACCTTTTCACTATAATGGATCTGCAGGATCAGAGGATTGAGCAATTGGCACTTGTAATGCAGACGCTTTAGAATCGTACGTCTCCCCTAGAGCCTCCTGTGCCTCAACCGGCAGCCACCTACCCTCCTTCTCCGACAACTATTTCTGCTGCCATAGAAGCCATTGCCTCCTGTGGGTTTACTGGATCTGCCCCGCTTCCCCAGCATTATGGGGGCGATCCTAATGGATGTAGAGGCTCCCTGAACCAAGTGGGCATTTATCTGGAAATGGTCCCGCAGTCCTGTCCTAATGATAGAAGTAAGGTAGGATTCCTGATCTCCCTCCTTACTGATAACGCTCTATCCCGGGTGAATCCTCTTTGGAGACTGATAAACGTATTATCTACGACTACAGAGACATTTCATCTCCCTGTCCGTTCTCCCTCTGCAGCAGAGCAGCTCATGTCCATGTAACAGGACGAGAACTGTGGCCAAGAATTCAATAGAGTTGTGTATTCTAGCAGCAGAAGTGTGCTGGGATAAGGAAGCGCTGGTGGACACGTTCTCTCCTGGACTCTCCGATATTATACAAGATGAGATTGTGGCCTCCTGGATCATCTAAAAGGGTGAAACCAATGCAGCTCAGGACCACCCCCCTTTCCGTGGAGGAGAAGGATTATATTAGGGGGGAGGGGATGTGTCTTTATTGGGCCCTTTGCTCGGATCATGCCAAACCTGGTGAGGAAACACTTGGGGTCCTGCTAGGGACAGATATTGGGTGGGCTTTCTTCATCCCCAGAGTTCCACAAAGACAAAGCTATGATTAGGATTATCCTATCGTGGTATATTTCCTCTGTGGTCACGCAGGTCCCCGTGGTCTCCAGTGCTGATGGGTATTTTGATGATGTGTTATCCGTGGTGGCTCAGGAGGTGTTACCTGCTCAAGTTTAAAGTGTTACTCCGCCCACAGACATCTTATCACAAAGGATAGGGGATAAGATGTCTGATTGTGGGGGTCCTGCACCTTGGACCCCCTGCGATCAGCGTGCAGCACTTTGCATTCTAAACAGTATGTTTAGCACCCTAGGTTTGGGCAGCCGGAGATGTGACGCCCCCTCCCATAGACATGAATGGAGAGGACGTGATGTGACCTCACGAGGGGGCATGACATGACGTCACAACCACTGCTTCCCAAACCAAGCATTGTAAAAAAAACTTTCAGAACGCTGGGTGCTGCCTGGGTGCTTATCCCCTTTAGATAGGGGACAAGATGTTTGTGGGCGGAGTACCCCTTTAGGGTATGTTCTTACGTACGCAGATTTGCTTCACAGGATCTTCTGCTGCAAATTTCGATGTAAACTAAATGACTGAGCACAACTTCTAATCTGCAGTTACAAATCTGCGCAGGATCCTGTACGTGTGAACGTGACCTTAAGGTTCCCGGTTCAGGTTGTATTGTGTCTGTAGGCGGAGTACCCCTTTAAGGTTCCCGGTTTAGGTTGTATTGTGTCTGTAGTCAGTGACTGTGTTATGCAGCTGTCCTCACTCTGTATACATCATGCTGTGCTGAATGGGATTTTGTCATAGACTTCCATGGTCTGTACTTACACTGTACGTCTCTTTACTCACTTTTTAGTAAAATAAGTTTAAGCCCTTAACGACGCAGGACGTAAATGTACGTCCTGGTAAACTGGAACTTAACGCACCAGGATGTACATTTACGTCCTTTACATAACCGCGGGCATCGCAGCGATGCCCGGATCATGCACGGCAGGTCCCGCTGTTGATCGCAGCCAGGGACCCGCCGGTAATGGCGGACATCCGCGATAACACGGATGTCCGCCATTAACCCCTCAGATGCCGTGATCAATACAGATCACGGCATCTGCAGCATTGCGGACATGAAAATGGATGATCAGATCGGCTGCAGCACTGCCGCGGCCATCCAATCATCCAGAACATCAGACGGAGGTCCCCTCACCTGCCTCTGCTGCCTTCACGGCGTCTTCTGCTCTGGTCTGCGATTGAGCAGAAGATGACCGATAACACTGATCAGTGCTATGTCCTATACATAGCACTGAACAGTATTAGCAATCGAATGATTGCTATAAATAGTCTCCTATGGGGACTATTAAAGTGTAAAAATAAAAGTAAAAAATATTTGAAAAACCCCCTCCCCCAATAAAAACGTAAATTGTCCAATTTTCCCTATTTCACCCCCAAAAAGTGTAAAAAAAAAAATTTGGGGATACATATTTGGTATCGCCACGTGCATAAATATCCAAACTATTCAAATAAAATGTTAATGATACCGTACGGTGAACGTAAAAAAAAAAAAAAAAGTCCAAAATAGCAGCTTTTTTATAACATTTTATTCAAAAATTTTTTTATAAAAAATGTATTAAAAGTTTTATATAAGCAAATATGGTATCAATAAAAATTATGAAAATATAAAAGAGTTAGGATTTTTTGAAGGCAAGAAGTAAATATGTACTGCACTGATCTGTATGAGCAATCCAATGACTCCAAGTATGAGCAATCCAATGACTCCAAGTCCTATAGAGGGACCAAAAAGTCTTAAAAAAAAAAAAAACATTCAAAAGATGTTTTAAAAATTTTTAAATTAACCCCTCCAATAATATTTGAACTTTTTTGTTGTAAAAATGTAAAAGCTATTTTTATTGTAATTGTTTTCAAAAAGTAGTAAAGTGTAACAAAAACTATGCAAATTAGATATCGCTGTGATTGTATGGACCGGACATACACACACATATATATATATATATATATATATATATATATATATATATATATATATATATATTTTTTTTTTTTTTTTTTTAAGTATATCTTTATTTGCTTTTTCAAACATTTTACAAATTTCGACAGGATACAAGCTCCTGATGCATAAATGAAACAGTCATGGAAACCATAATAATAAACAATGGTGCAACGATCAACGTAGAAAATTAGCCATTGAACCCCCACCCTCCCCACCCGCCCAAAGAGAATAGACATCATGTCACTTACGAGCTTATAGGCATCGACATCAGGCAAATCAGTAAGTAAACAAAGATAGGTCACAAGGTCACCCCACAGCCGAAGACAATCCAAGGCCACAACACCGTTAGTTTGGCAGTCTAAGCCTCCCCAAAGTGCCCGCCACCGCCTTCCCCAAGTACCACTCCTGACTTATATATTAATGCTCATTGATACAATGTAAGATCCGTCCCACAAAAAACAAGCTCTAAAATGCAATGTAGATGGGAAAATAAGAGTTATGGCTATGAGGAGAGGAGGAAAAAAGGAAAACACAAAAGCTTAAAGGTCCTGGGTTGTTACGGGGTTAATACTGATAATAAAATCTGTGTTATTCTCTGCAGATTCTTGTAGCAGGAGATCAGAGGAGAATCTTATATCTTCAGATTATAAAGCAGATGATGATATCACACAAGATACATATGAAGAACATTCCATTATCCCAGATACACCCTCAGCCCTTCACAGCCAAGATCTGTCATCTCATCCTTATATACAGGTCCTGTCTTCTCAGTCATCACAGGATGGTCAGCAAAATAAAGGTCACAGAAGGGGTGTTGGACATCAACGAGCTCATACAGGAAAGAAACCATATTCATGCTCAGTATGTGGGAAATGTTTTACTGACAAATCACATCTTCTTAGACATCAAATAACTCACACAGGAGAGAAGCCATTTTCATGTTCAGAATGTAGAAAGTGTTTTACTGACAAATCAAGTCTTCGTAGACATCAAAGAACTCACACAGGGGAATTTTCATGTTTAAAATGTGGGAAATGTTTTACTCGGAAATCAACTTTTCTTCAGCATCAAAGAATTCACACAGGGGATAATCCATATTCATGCTCAGAATGCGGGAAATGTTTTATTAAGAAATCACATCTTGTTCAACATAAAAGAACTCACACAGGGGAGAAGCCATTTTCATGTTCAGTATGTGGAAAATGTTTTAATGACAAATCAATTCTTGTTCAACATCAAAGAACTCACACAGGGGAAAAGCCATTTTCATGTTCAGAATGTGGGAAATGTTTTACTTCGAAATCAGGTGTTACTCAACATGAAAGAACTCACACAGCGGAGAAACTATTTTCATGTTCAGAATGTGAGAAATGTTTTACTAATGAATCAGGTCTTGTTGTACATCAAAGAACTCACACAGGGGTGAAGCCATTTTCATGTTCAGAATGTGAGAAATGTTTTACTAATGAATCAGGTCTTGTTGTACATCAAAGAACTCACACAGGGGTGAAGCCATTTTCATGTTCAGAATGTGGAAAATGTTTTCCTGGGAAAAAAAATCTTGTTCAACATCAAAGCACTCACAGGACGGACAAGCTATTTTCATGTTCAGAATGTGAGAAAAGTTTTACTAATAAAACAGGTCTTGTTGTACATCAAAGAACTCACACAGGGGAGAAGCCATTTTTATGTTCACAATGTGGGAAATGTTTTACTTGGAAATCAGATGTTACTCGACATCAAAGAACTCACACAGGGGAGAGACCATATTCATGTTCAGAATGTAGAAAGTGTTTTCCTGACAAATCAAGTCTTCTTAGACATCAAAGAACTCACACAGGGGAGAAGCCATTTTCATGTTTAGAATGTGGTAAATGTTTTACTCGGAAATCAGACCTTGTTGTACATCAAAGAACTCACACAGGGGAGAAGCCAATTCAGAGCAATAAATGATGCAGATAACACATCTATATATTATCCATGTACATAGGATATCTGACATTTATACATATCATATACTGCATTTCCAAACTTGTTACCAATTATTAAAGGGGTACTCCGGTGGAAAACTTTTTTTTTAAATCAACTGGTGCCAGAAAGTTAAACAGATTTGTAAATTATTTTGATATAAAAATTGTAATCCTTCCATTACTTATTAGCTGCTGAACACTACAGAGGAAATTCTTTTCTTTTTGGAACACAGAGCTCTCTGTTGACATCACGACCACAGTGCTCTCTGCTGACATCTCTGTTCATTTTATGAACTGTCCAGAGTAGGAGAAAATCCCCATAGCTAACATATGCTGCTCTGGACAGTTCCTAAAATGGACAGAGATGTCAGCAGAGAGCACTGTGGTCATGATGTCAGCAGAGAGCTCTGTGTTCCAAAAACAAAATAATTTCCTCTATAGTATTCAGCAGCTAATAAGTACTGGAAGAATTAAGATTTTTTAATATAAGTAATATACAAATCTGTTTAACTTTCTGGGACCAGTTGATTAAAAAAAATAATAATTCCACCGGAGTACCCCTTTAACCCCCTTAAGGACTCAGCGTTTTTCAGTTTTTGCATTTTCGTTTTTTCCTCCTTACCTTTTAAAAATCATAACCCTTTCAATTTTCCACCTAAAATTCCATATTATGGATTATTTTTTGAACCACCAATTCTACTTTGCAGTGACATCAGTCATTTTACCCAAAAATCCACGGCGAAAGGGAAAAAAAAATCATTGTGCGACAAAATTTAAGAAAAAACACCATTTTGTAACTTTTGGGGGCTTCCGTTTCTACGCAGTGCACTTTTTGGTAAAAATGACCCCTTCTCTTTATTCTGTAGGTCCATACGGTTAAAATGATCCCCTACTTATATAGGTTGGATTTTGTACTTCTGGAAAAAATCATAACTTCATGCACGGAAATTTATACGTTTAAAAATGTCCCCTTCTGACCCCTATAACTTTTTAATTTTTCTGTATATGGGGCGGTATGAGGGCTAATTTTTTGTGCCGTGATCTGAAGTTTTTATAGGTACTTTTTTTTTTTTTTATGGCTTTTTAATCAATTTTTAATGGGATAAAAAGCGACCAAAAATACGCTATTTTGGAGTTTGGAATTTTTTGCGCATACGCCATTGACCGTGCGGTTTAATTAACAATAAATTTTTATAGTTCGGACATTTACGCACTCGGTGATGTCACATATGTTTATTTTTACTTACACTTTTTTTTTTATAATGGGAAAAGGGGGGTGATTCAAACTTTTATTAGGGAAAGGGTTAAATTACCTTTATTAACTTTTTTTTTTTTTCACTTTTTTTTTGCAGTATTATAGCTCCCATAGGGACCTATAACACTGCACGCACTGACCTTTTACGCTGATCACTGGCGTGTATTAACATGCCATTGATCAGCGTTATCAGCGCTTGACTGCTCCTGCCTGGATCTCAAGCATGGAGCAGTCATTCGCCAATCGGACACAGAGGAGGCAGGTAGGGACCCTCCAGGTGTTTTGTAAGCTGTTCGGGAAGCGGCGGTCAACTTTGATTGCCGCGTCTGAAGGGTTAATACAAGGCATCACCGAGATCGGTGATGTCCTGTATTAGCTGCGGGTCCCGGCCGCTGATGGCCGCCGGGACCGACGCGATATGACGCTGGGTCACCGCGTGACCCCACGTTATATCGCAGGACGTAAATATACGTCCTGCGTCGTTAAGGAGTTAATAAAAGTTTTTTCTTATATGATTTATTATTCTTATATTCATCTCTGCACACTGGACTTATAATAAATGTAATATTGTCCCTGAGGTTGTATATAGGGAATGTAACGCGTCAGTGTTGTCCCCGCCCCCTTCTCATTATGATTATAGAGACTTTAATTCAAGGCATCAGACAGGATCCGCGCGTCTCCCTTGAAGATCGTCTCTTCTGAACATAAGACGCTGCAGATACTTTTATTTATCACAAACCCTAGACCAGCGTTTCCCGTCTTGACGTCTATTTTCAGTCTCAGATCATAGAATCCATTTTTCTATATGAGAAGTCGTCAATATCTCAGCGTCCCCCGGGTTCAGTAAACATCGGTGTAATTCTTTTCCTTTTCTTTGTCCTTCCCGGGGTATAAAATCCCTAGAGATCTGATCACATCTGGTACAAGATCTCTTTACTTCACACTTTGCGCCATTATTACACGGATTGAAGACCCAGTTACACGCTCGTAAATTCCCATATATGTCGTGGATTGGAAGGAAAAAGGTTCTTAAATCTTATATTTACCAATAATATTTTATATTTTTACAGTCCGTCCCTATCATAGTACGGAATTGTTATTTTTCTTCTATCCGATGGTTATTTAGTAATTTTGTTAGGATTCAGAAGAGACCACGTGTCCCGTATAGACGCTCACCCTGAAGACATTAGACGGCGGTTTTGTGTTTCCGGATTTACACACTTATTATAAAGCTTTTCCTTCCTCTGGATTATTAGAGCTCGTTCGCTCTTCTTTTTCTCATCCTCCCCTTTATATTCCTCCTCATGTGGATATGGAATTCTCCTCAGTCCCTCCTTCTATAGGGCCCATTTTGTGGCCCCCGCACTCCTCCTTGGCCTCTCTAGTTCTTTCCTCTTTTATATATAACTTTGTCGGTATTACGAGACTGCTCTACGACTGATTCTGATTTCCCTTCCCCCCTAACCCCACTTTCTTTATTCCCTATGGTTATTACTAAACACATTTTCCCTCTTCCCCTTTGTGGGAACGTTTACATTCTTTTACGTTACGAGATTTATATTCTTCTACTAAGACTTTTGCCATAGAGGAATCTCAGGCTTTCTGGGGTTTTATAAGTAAATTTATCTTTACTCTCCAATGTTTTAAGCGTTATACTAACATACGTCCCTGAAATTGGTTAGAGAGATTGTATTTATTCCCTAAATAATAATAATATCTAAGCTTTATTCTTATCTGATTTCTTCTGCTCCTAATAGTAACCAAAATGCATCTTATATGAGAAGAGGAGCTGAATATCCAACTCTCTGAAGAACAGTGCGGATTTATCTCTAGCGCTCACGTGGCTCCTCCCCCTGTATTCGTATACAGGAGAGTTCATATGTTTTATTGTCGGGGTTATGGGACTCCTCCTCTCCTTTTGTCACATGGTATTCCAGAATCTTCTCAATGTTGGAGGTGTGGGAGTGAGTCATGGACTCTTTTACATATATAGTGGTCCAGCTTGAAAATTCAATCTTTCTGGCAGGTTATTTCGATTGCCATATATACTCGAGTATAAGCACCTTTTTTTTGTGCAGAAAATGTCCCCCTCGGCTTAAACTCAAGTGAAAAAAAAAATAGTAGTGACATCAGTCCAGCCATTCAGGTGGGGGGGGGGGAGCCATCCATCTTTACCGGGACGGCCCCGGACTCATCCAGAGTAGGGAAGCTGAAGGGACTGTCTGCGCAGGGACCGTCCGCATACCAGTGGGAAAAGTGAGCTGGTCTGGTCCATCCACCTTCTCCACTCTGGGCTGGCCCCGGAATAGTGATTCTGGGGTAGGGTCGCTGCTGCGCATTAAGGCCACCATGCAAGGACACCCCTGATGTCACGGAGTGTACCTTTCTCTACTGACAGGCAACAGGAAAAGGTGATTAGACAATAAGCGAGGGGGATGATGACAGGAGGGGGATGGATGATGACGGGGAATGGGTGTTTGTGTCAGTGAATGATGACAGGGAGGATGGTTGATGATGGGGGATGGGTGTCTGTGGCAGTGGATGATGACAGGAGGGGGATGAATGATGACAGTAGAATCTCCCAATAGCGGACACTCACAGGGAATAAAAGTGTCCATTATTGAGAGATGGCCCCTATTGGGAAAAAGGCTCCAAATTCTTCCTAAATGACGGAATACTGTCCTGTGCTAACTCCAGAGTGTAATTACCTATAAAACACAATAAAAAAAATATTACAGTAGAATCTCCCAGTGTCGTTTAATCACCCCCTGTATCATTTATCACCCCCCTCTCTTTTTTTTACCCTGTGCCATCTTATTCCCCTGTGCATTGTGCCTGATTATCCCCCCCCCTTACCCCCTGTGCCACATCATTTCCCCTTGATCCCCTGAGCCATTTCATTCTCCCATTAGTACCTTCTGTATAAATTCATCTCCACCTCTTTATAAAGTGGCAGAGGGAGTGATGAATATGCACAAAGGGTAATAAAGGGGTAATGAAATAGCACAGAGGGGGATCAAGAGGAAAGGATGTGGCACAGGTGGTAATAAAGGGAGGGGTGATTTGTCACAGGGGAAATAAAGTGGCACAGGGGGCCAGTCATCTTATCCCCAATCCTTTGGATATGGGATGAGATGTCTAGGGGCGGAGTACCCCTAAGTAAGTCCATTCTTTATTCATTCTTTGACCATCCTTCATGATCAGTTATGTCCCCTTATGACTAACGTCTGTTATTTTTGACGGGGCAAATAACGGTGCATGCACTCATTTTTGTCCCATCAAAAATAACGTTGGATTAACAGACGTTAAAATTTTAATATTGAAGTCTATGGATGATGAATGTTCACAAATGACATCCGTTAGCACCCAGTATTTTTATATTCCGTTATGATCCCTTATTGCTACTGAGCATGCTCCGTACAGCGTCACAACCAGAAGGGGTTAAAACGGACATAAAATAACTACAACAGTGCATGACGGATGAAATAACGGGTAGTAACGGATGGAATATGTAAATTATTTTGATAGAATGCCGTTATAATAATGTACATTGGGCATCAGTTATCACCCGATATGTTCAGTTATTGTATCTATTTTTTAATGATCTGTTTTTGCAGAATAACGGGTGTCAGAAGGCAGGAAGATGGCGGTAGTGTGAAAGAAGCCTAACGTGTCATGTGACTAGGCGGCACCATAATAGCGTCACACTCCATCTCATTTTTTTTTTGTAATTTGTGTCAGTTTTGCCGAGCCCTGTAGTATCACCTTGTTCTATCATTTTCCATTACTTGCCCCTAGGTATATTATCTGGGTCACATGACATTTCACCTCTCTTTATCATGTCCAGAGTCCTGATGTGGAGTCAACAGTTTGTAGGGTTTGTGGTATAATGATTCCTATACGGAGAATTATAGGGTTTGTGGTATAATGATTCCTATACGGAGAATTATAGGGTTTGTGGTATAATGATTCCTATACGGAGAATTATAGGGTTTGTGGTATAATGATTCCTATACGGAGAATTATAGGGTTTGTGGTATAATGATTCCTATACGGAGAATATGTTGTGATACATGGTGGTTTTCCACATCCTGGTCCTTGTGTATTAGACTGAAAATAGTTCTTGGTGTCGGCACCGCAGTGGGTGCAGCTATAAGGCAGGTGGATATAGGATCATCCGCACTCAGCACATTCTTCACACAAAAGTGCCAAACGTTCAGAATTTGTCCATAAGTTCTCAGGATACACCAGTAATTGAATAATCTGTGAGGGTTCTGGTGCCAAAAAATATTAGTCCTGAGGTAAAAATCCTGATGAGTGTCGGGTGTTTTATGTGGTATCTGGTGAGGTCACTTTGGTACAAGGACTGGCATGGATCCACATAGGCTTTCCTTTCTATTACTGCAGTGGTTGTTGTCAGCAGGATTTGGAAAGGCCGGTCACATGGAGGTCAGGACTCTTTGTGTCTCTTTATCACCACCCGATCTCCAGGATCTATATCAGGAGTTTTACCATCTGGAATAGAATAAAGACTTGTGTATGCGCTTGTTGTACGCGCTTGTGTACGGCCGCACATAGCTAGATAGGTGACTGTGTTACATCTGCAGTAGCTGTGGACAGTACAACCCTGTTCTAGGAGCACAACCAAAAAGTGTCCCATAAGGAGACAACCCGCTGCTTCTTCATAACATCGTTCATAAGATTGTAAAAGACCAGAGTCCATAAAGGTCAATCCATATCCCTATTGTGTCCCTACTGTGCTGACCCGGAGGAAGGCAAAAAACCCTTATGAGGCTGATTCCCATCGCCCCATGACGGGGGAAAAATTCCTTCCCAACTCCAAATGTCAAAATAAATCCCTGGATCAATGTTCTGTCCCAATAAATCCATAACCTGCTCCTATTACCTGCATCATAATTCATCCAGTCAAGTGCGACCTCCATCACTATCAATAACTTCTGGAACTACCTACCATATCCTTCACAATCTGCCCTGCTGCCATCTTTACATCGCCATTTCTCCCCGGATAGGCCTTAGGCCAACCTGAAAAGAGATCCACACACACCAAAAAGTTTTCATACCCTCCTCACAAGGAGACCGGAATATAGTCTATGTGCAGTCGCCAAAACAGGTAAATCCAGTGGCGTTGCTAGGGTTGGTGTCACCCGGTGCGGTAGAAAATGGTGTCACCCCCATACCTCCCCCCTCCCCCCAGTAAGTTTTTGGCCAGTTGTGACAGACACCACTGTTGTAGCGCACTGTGAGAAATTCTAGTATAATAATCAGATATACCAGTTGCCACAGAATGGGAAAGTGTTAAAGAAGTTTTCACCATTTAAATATACAGCTCCCAGAATTACTTAAAGGGGTACTCCACTGGAAAACATTTACTTTTATATCAACTGGTGCCAGAAAGTTAAATAGATTTTTAAATTACTTCTATTTAGAATCTTAATCCTTACGGTACTTATAAGCTGTTGTATTCTTCACAGGAAGTTGTGTAGTTCTTTCCAGTCTTTCCACAGTGCTCTGTCTGTCCATGTTAGGAACTGTCCAGAGCAGGATAGGTTTGCAATGGGGATTTGCTCCTACTATGGACAGTTCTTGACATGGACAGAGGTGTCAGCACAGAGAACTGTGGCCAGACAGAAAAGAAATTAAAAAAGAAAAGAACTTCCTGTGAATTGCTTATACAGCAGCTTATAAGTACTGGAAGGATTCAGATTTTTAAGTAGAAGTAATTTATAAATCTGTTTAACTTTGTAGCACCAGTTGATTACATTTTTTTTTCCAGTAGAGTACCCCTTTATGCAGTGGTGAGGTTATGCTGGGAGTTGAGATTCACTGACCTAACTGTAGAACTGACAAGCGACTACAGCTCTGATAGGACATAGTGAGGACAATGATATCAGTGACTACAGGTGACGTCTTCTCTATAGTGAGGAGAATACAGAATAATATCAGTGACTACAGGTGACATCTTCTCTATAGTGAGGAGGATACACAATGATATCAGTGACTACAGGTGACGTCTTCTCTATAGTGAGGAGAATACACAATGATATCAGTGACTACAGGTGACGTCTTCTCTATAGTGAGGAGAATACACAATGATATCAGTGACTACAAGTGACGTCTTCTCTATAGTGAGGAGAATGTACAATGATATCAGTGACTACAGGTGACGTCTTCTCTATAGTGAGGAGAATACACAATGATATCAGTGACTACAGGTGACGTCTTCTCTATAGTGAGGAGAACACAGAATAATATCAGTGACTATAGGTGACGTCTTCTCTATAGCGAGGAGAATACACAATGATATCAGTGATTATAGATGACGTCTTCTCTATAGTGAGGAGAATACACAATGATATCAGTGACTACAGGTGACGTCTTCTCTATAGTGAGGAGAATATACAATGATATCAGTGACTACAGGTGACGTCTTCTCTATAGTGAGGAGAATACACAATGATATCAGTGACTACAGGTGACGTCTTCTCTATAGTGAGGAGAATACACAATGATATCAGTGATTACAGGTGACGTCTTCTCTATAGTGAGGAGAATACACAATGATATCAGTGACTACAGGTAACGTCTTCTCTGTAGTGAGGAGAATACACAATGATATCAGTGACTACAGGTGACGTCTTCTCTATAGTGAGGAGAACACAGAATAATATCAGTGACTATAGGTGACGTCTTCTCTATAGCGAGGAGAATACACAATGATATCAGTGATTATAGATGACGTCTTCTCTATAGTGAGGAGAATACACAATGATATCAGTGACTACAGGTGACGTCTTCTCTATAGTGAGGAGAATATACAATGATATCAGTGACTACAGGTGACGTCTTCTCTATAGTGAGGAGAATACACAATGATATCAGTGACTACAGGTGACGTCTTCTCTATAGTGAGGAGAATACACAATGATATCAGTGATTACAGGTGACGTCTTCTCTATAGTGAGGAGAATACACAATGATATCAGTGACTACAGGTAACGTCTTCTCTGTAGTGAGGAGAATACACAATGATATCAGTGACTACAGGTGACGTCTTCTCTATAGTGAGGAGAATACAGAATAATATCAGTGACTACAGGTGACGTCTTCTCTATAGTCTTCCCTTATCTAATTCAGATGGTACATACCGCCTGGTCCAGCTAAAACTTCTCTCTGCAGAATGTGACGCCCAGACGTCTCCTCACTATGTCAGTGGATTCTCATCCTCTATATGAAAACAAGTATTATTATAAACATGCCAGACACTGTATCCCCTAAATATAATACTACTATACACTACACTCTTTGATTATAAACCTTCCATACACCGTACCCACTGAATATAATACTACCACACACTGTACATTCTGAATATAATACCAACACATACTGTACACTCTGAATATAAATCTGCCACAAGCTGTACCCCTGAATATAATACCGCCACACACTGTAACCTCTGAATATAATACTACCACCCACTGCGCCCTCTGAATATAATACCAACACATACTGTACACTCTGAATATAAATCTGCCACATACTGTACCCTCTGAATATAAATCTGCCACATACTGTACTCTCTGAATATAATACCAACACATACTGTACCCTCTGAATATAAATCTGGTGGTGTTGCTAGTGGATGATGGGGGTGCTAGTACTGGGGGGGTGTTGCTGGAGGATGATGAGGGTGCTACTGGCCATCCCCCCTGGCAGTATCACCCCCATCATCCATCGGCAGGATCGTCCTCCTGGCAGGAGCACCCCCATCATTCACCATCAGGATCTGCTGATGGAGGTGCTGCTGGGGGGGTTTGCTGGTGGATGATGAGGGTGCTACTGCCAGGGGGGAGCATTAGATAGGCAGCAGTTCCCCCACTTAAGGTAGGTAGCAGTTCCCCCACATTAGGTAGGTAGCAGTTACCCCACATTAGGTAGCATAGATTCCCCACATGTGGTACCAGTTACCCCACATTAGGTAGTAATTTCCACACATTAGGTAGCACAGATTCCACACATTAGGTAGCACAGATTCCACACATTAGGTAGAAGTTTTCCCACATTATGTAGCAGCTTTCGCACATTAGGTAGCAGTTTTCCAACATTAGGTAGCAGTTTCCTCACATGAGGTAGCATAGATTCCCCACATATGGTAGTAGTTTCCCCCCATTAGGCCGCAGGTTCCCTTGCATGTTCCCCACAATAGGTCAAAGTCTCCCCACATTAGATCACTGGTTCAAACAAACCCCCCCCCCCCTCCCCCCCCCCACAAAAAAAAAAACACACACACACCACAGAGAAACACAGATAGATAGAGACACACACACTCACAGACAGAGAGACACACAGACTGAGTCACACACAGTCACACACACACATTCACACACAGACAGAGAGCCACACACAGACACACACAAACACACACACATACATACACACAGAGACACACACACACACAAAGACAGAGAGTCACACACACAGTCACACACAGACAGAGACACACAAACAGAGATAGAGTGAGACAGACACACACTCACTTACCCATCCAGCGCAGCGCTCCTTCTCTCCGGCGCTCTGCGAGTGACGTCACATCCTCCTGCGCGGCCCTGCGGAGTGACGTCGGGCCGGCGCAACAGAAGACGTGGGGGCGCAGGCCGGTTCACTGTGCAGGTGACGGGGGTGGGGGGGTGGGGGTGCTTCTACTAGTACAGAGACAAGTGAGACAGCGAAAAAGTGAGGACGGGGGGGAGGGTGAGGGGTGCTATTACAGAGGCAGAGCAAGTGAGGAGCGGAGGCGTACCTGGTGTCACCCCATCAGGATGGTGTCACCCGGTGCGGGCCACACCCCCCGCACCCCGGTCACAACGCCACTGGGTAAATCCGCCACGTTTAGGAGGCACCTGCACCGCTTTGCCTACATTAGGTCTTGCACAGGTCATGCCGGCCGGTGTTTACCTGGTGACCACTGTGGTAAATCCTGAGGCTATCCAGTGATCACTCACCAGTGATATTATAGTCATTTTCCAGTTGTGGGTGACTCCATGAGTCTCCGAGGCCTTCATTGGGCACAGAACCTTTGGTAGACAGATTTTATCCTTGTTGTTTTTATACAGACCGGTATCATTCAGGGCAGCTCGTTGCTTTACCCACTTGCCCTCCTCGGTGCCTCTGGAGACCTTTAAGATGGTTGCGTCAACCACATCAGGTCCATTGTGCTTTTCTCACCTGTAATAAAGAAACAGACTTGTCCTGGGCCCACGGCCCCTTAGCAGATTGTTAAACTGCTTTGTCAGTAAGATCCTATCCTCTTGTCTGCTCAGCAGAAAGTGAGAACATTAAAGGGACACTCTGGTGCTAGACAGATGGAAATGTGGGAGAATATGTCTTAGGATGGGTTCACATTGACCCTCATTTACTATTCTAAACCCGACCTCTTTTGTCGGGTTTTTTTGTCGCAAAAAATCTGCGACACGATGCGACATTTTTTCCCGACGGACCCGATGTGGATTCTCCCAAACCCGAAAAAGGGGCGTAACCCGACATTTCTGAGCTTTCCCACGTATTTATTAAGGTTTCCAACTCGAATTTGTTGAATTGTTGTGGGTTTTTTCCCGAAAGCTCAGAGGAGTTGGAAACCAAAACCAACAAAACCCACGTGCGACAAACAGGATGCGACATAATAATAAATACCAGGGGAAAAAAGCAGTCGGGTAAGAAAGCAACATAGACTTACAACCCGATTTTCTTAGTAAATGAGGGCCATTATGTTTTTCCACATACAGTAGCGCATTTTTTATTTTTTTTATTTTTTTTATTTTTTTAGGCAGCTCTCTGAAGAAGTTTGGTCACAAACAAAACGTTAGAGCATCTATACACTTTTAGACAGGAATACAGGCTGTGTCTAAGTGTGGAGTGACTATGTAACGGTAGTGAACCGGCATAGGGGAAAAAGAGAACTCCATAACTTACACTGTAGCACCACCTAGTGGGCTATCATTAGAAGACACCCTGTATTTCCTGATAGTTTTAAATCACTACATTTGATTTTCACGTTTCCCATGTTATTTTAATCAATAACAATAAAAGTTACATTTTATTTGGGTTATAAGTTAGGGCATTGTTCCCCGGAAAAGGGGGGGTTTCCCCTCCTGAAGGGGATTGGAGATTTATTCAGTAAGAGCCCATAACCCAGTGGGACCTCTCTGTTGTACGGCAGGGGGGGAGCTAAAAACTTGCGCTCACGAGTGTAATTCATTTCAATAAGCCGACCAGAGTGAAACGTTCGGTCCGGTCGGCTCATTGAAGTGAATTACATACGGGAGAACAAGTTTTTAGCTCCCCCTGCCGTTTGCGCTCCCATATGGGGAAAAATGTAATGTGAACCCACCCTTATTCAGCAATGTTGTTCAGACGCCTTGAGCTTTAACCCCTTAAGAACTGAGCCCTTTTTCACCTTGATGACAGAGCCCTTTTTACAATTCTGACCACTATCACTTTATGCATTAATAACTCTGCGATGCTTTTACCGATTATTCTGATTCCGAGATTGTTTCTTTGTGACATATTCTACTTTAATACAGTGGTAAATTTTAGCATTTTTCTAACTTTGAAACTCTCTGCTTGTAAGGAAAGTTGATATTCCAAATATATATTGATTCACACATACAATATGTCTACTTTATATTTTCATCATAAAGTTGACATGATTTTACTTCTGGAACACATCAGAGGGCTTCAAAGTTCAGCAGCAATTTTCAAATTTTTCACAAAATTTACAAAATTGGAATTTTTCAGGGACCAGTTCAGTTTTGAAGTGGATTTGAGGGGTCTTCATATTAGAAATACCCCATTATAAAAACTGCACCCCCCCCCCCCCCAAAGTATTCAAAATGACTTTCAGAAAGTGTATTAACCCTTTAGGTGTTTCATAGGAATAGCGGCAAATTGAAGGGGAAAATTCAAAATCTTTATTTTTTACACTCTCATGTTCTTGTAGACCCAGTTTTTGAAATTTTACAAGGAGTAAAAGGAGAAAAAGCCCCCCAAAATTTGTAACCCAATTTCTCTCGAGTAAGGAAATATCTCATATGTGTATGTCAAGTGTTTGGCGGGCGCAGTAGAGGACTCAGAAGGGAAAGAGCGACAATGGGATTTTGGAGAGTGAGTTTTTCTGAAATGTTTTTGGGGGGCATGTCACATTTAGGAAGCCTCTATGGTGCCAGAACAGCAAAAAAAAAAACTTAACAAGGGGTCCAGTGAGCCTTAACACCCCACAGGTGTTTGACGACTTTTCGTTAAAGTCGGATGTGTAAATGAATTTTTTTCCACAAAAATGCTGGTTTTCCCCGAAATTTTACATTTTTGCAAGGGGTTATAGGAGAAAATGTCCCCCAAAATTTGTAACCACATCTCTTCGAAATATGGAAATACCCCATGTGTGGACGTCAAGCACACTGCGGGCGCACTACAATGCTCAGAGGAGAAGAAGTCACATTTGGCTTTTGGAAAGCAAATTTTGCTGAAATGGTTTTTGGGGGGCATGTTGCATTTAGGAAGCCTCTATGGTGCCAGAACAGCAAAAAAAAAAAACACATGGCATACTATTTTGGAAACTACAACCCTTAAGGAACGTAACAAGGGGTACAGTGAGCCTTAACACCCCACAGGTGTTTGACAAATTTCTGCTAAAGTTGGACAGGAAAATGAAATATTTAATTTTTTTTTATTAAAATGCTGATGTTACCCCAAATTTTTCATTTTCACAAGGGGTAATTGGAGAAAAAGCCTCCCAAAATGTGTAACCCCATTTCTTCTGAGTATGGAAATACCCCATATGTAGATGTAAAGTGCTCTGCGGGCGAACTACAATGCTCAGAAGAGAAGGAGCGCCATTGAGCATTTGGTGAGAGAATTTGGTTGGAATAGAAGTCAGGGGCCATGTGCGTTTACAAAGTCCCCATAATGCCAGAACAGTGGACCCCCCCCCCCCACATGTGACCCCATTTTGGAAACTACACCCCTCACAGAATTTAATAAGGGGTGCAGTGAACATTTACACCCCACTGGCGTTTGACAGATCTTTGGAACAGTGGACTGTGCAAATTAAAAATTAAATTTTTCATTTTTATGGACCACTGTTCCAAAAATCTGTCAGACACCTGTGGGGTGTTAAAAGGGTACTCCGGTGAAAACCTTTTTTCTTTTAAATCAACTGGTGGCAGAAAGTTAAACATATTTGTAAATTACTTCTATTAAAAAATCTTAATCCTTCCTGTACTTATTAGCTGCTGAATACTACAGAGGAATTTCTTTTCTTTTTGGAATGCTCTCTGATGACATCACAAACACACTGCTCTCTGATGATGTTATTATAATAATAATAATGCTTTATTTATTGTTGTCCTTAGTGGGATTTGAACCCAAGTCCCTAGCACTGCATGGCAGCAGTGCTAACCACTGAGCCACCATGCTGCCCTTAGCATACATCTGCTATGCACGGTTGCTAAAATCGACAGAGATGTCAGCAGAGAGCACTGTGCTCGTGACGTCATCAGTGTTCCAAAAAGAAATGAATTTCCTCTGTAGCATTCAGCAGCTAATAAGTACTGGAAGGATTAAGATTTTTTAATAGAAGTAATTTACAAATATGTTTAACTTTCTGCCATCAGTTTATTTAAAAGAAAAAAGGTTTTCACCGGAGTACGTCTTTAAGGCTCACTATACCCCTTGTTACATTCCGTGAGGGGTGCAGTTTCCAAAATGGGGTCACATGTGGGTATTTATTGTTTTGCGTTTATGTCAGAACCGCTGTAAAATCAGCCACCCCTGTGCAAATCACCAGTTTCGGCCTCAATTGTACATAGTGCGCTCTCACTCCTGAGCCTTGTTGTGCGCCCGCAGAGCATTTTACGCCCACATATGGGGTATTTCCTTATTCAGGAAAAATTGTGTTACAATTTTTGGGGGTCTTTTTTTTTTCCTTTTACCGATTGTGAAAACTAAAAGTATGGGGCAACACCAGCATGTTAGTGTAAAATTATTTTTTTTACACTAACAGGCTGGTGTAGACCCCAACTTTACCTTTTCATAAGAGGTAAAAGGAGAAAAAGCTCCCAAAAGTTGTAACGCAATTTCACCTGCGTACGGAAATACCCCACATGTGGCCCTAAACTGTTTCCTTGAAATACGACAGGGCTCCGAAGTGAGAGAGCGCCATGCGCATTTGAGGCCTAAATTGGGGATTTGAATCCACCACAAAAATACCCCATGGCAGTGTTTGCCAAACAGGTTGCCTCCAGCTGTTGCAAAACTCCCAGCATGCCTGGACAGTCAGTGGCTGTTCGTCAATACTGGGAGTTGTTGTTTTTCAACAGCTGGAGGCTCCGTTTTGGAAACTCTGCCGTACAAGACGTTTTTTTTTATCGTTTTTTTTTTATTGGGGAGGGGGGGAACTGTGCAGGGGTATGTGTATATGTAGTGTTTTACTTTTTATTTTGTGTAGGTTTAGTGTAGTGTATTGTTTTTAGGGTACATTCACACGGTTGGGTTTACAATGAGTTTGAGTTGTGGCAGAAAATTTTCTGCATCTCAAACTTGCAGCAGAACTTGCTGTAAACCCACCCGTGTGACTGTATCCTGTACATTCACATGGGGGCGGGGGGCAAACCTCCAGCTGTTGCAAAACTACAACTCCCAGCATGTACTGACAGACCATAAATGCTGGGAGTTGCAGTTATGCAACAGCTGGAACCACATTGGTTGCGAAACACTGAGCGTCTGTTACTTAGTGTTTCGCAACCAGTGTGCCTCCAGCTGTTGCAAAACTACAACTTCCAGCATGTACAGTCTCTCGGTGCATGCTGGGAGTTGTATTTTTGCTACAGCTGGAGGCACACTGGTTGCGAAACACTGAGTTAGGTAACAAACTCTGTTTCACAACCAATGTGTCTCCAGCTGTTGCAAAACTGCAACAATCAGCATGTGTTGACAGTTGAAGGGCATGCTGAGTGTTGTAACTTTGCAACAGCTGGAGGCACACTGCTACAACTCCCAGCATGCACAGACTACCAAAAAGGAGGTAGAGGAGGTGAACAGGCTCACCTCCGTCTGTATCCTGCTGCCGGGACCGCGTGCTGTATCCTGCTGCTGGGACCGATCCTGCTGCTCCTGTCTCCGCCACCGATCCTGAAGGGAACCCCGCCGGTCCAGGGCAAGGTAGGAGGCCCCCGCCGGCGCCGATCTCCACCCAGCAGGTCCGTGATTGTCCAGTTGCTCCGACCGATCAATCGTGATCGTGAGGCGGCACCCATGCCACCTCACTCCTGCTGGGTATGGGTGAATGGGGCTGACCCATTCACCCTTTTTTTCCGGGTCACCAGAGACCCGATTGACCTGGAATAGCGAAAAATCGCAGGTCTGAATTGACACATGATTTGCCGCTATCGCCGACATGGGAAGGTCTCAGGACCCCTATGGGCGATATGCTGGGATGACTGCTGATAGATATTAGCAGTCATCCTATTCCGATCACCGTGCCCAGAGACACGGTGATCAAGGAAAGCTGCGCCGTAAATGTATGGCGCTGTGGGCTAAGTACTTCTTGGCAGCGCCGTACATTTACGGCGCATGTCCTTAAGGAGTTAAACTGGTACTCCGCTGCCCCAGAATTTGGAAAATTATGTTCCGAAGGCTTGGAGCAGGTGGCGGGGATCGTGACATCACAGACACGCTCCTTGTGACATCACGCCAGGCTCCCTAAATGTGAGTCTATGGGAGGGGCATGGCCATGACATCATGGCCCCGCCGCCAGCACCCTGTGTTCAAAACCAACACCGGATGCTGCACAGAGATCGCGGGGATCCTACCTGTGTGACCCCCACGATCAAAGATCTTATCCCCTAACCTTTGGATAGGAGATAAGATGTCTAGGGGCGGAGTACCCCATTAAATTAACAAATGACGTCTAACAAGTCCTTTCCTTGAACGGAGAGCGCACAGCTGGCTTCAGCCCCTCAGAGAGCTGGGAACCAACCATAGAGCCACCTGGTTAATTCTTCTCCGCACTTCACCCGAATACAACTTGTTCTTCCCTCTATAACCTAAGGAAGGACCCTGTGTAGAGTAGGAGACCCCACTAATCTAACACCTATAGGATCAGAATGTCCTAGAAGATAGAAGTGATTTTATATGTCTAATCTGCTCATGTCCTGTTACCTTGTAGCCATATATGAGACTCTTTTCCTCCCATGTAAAATTATAGAGATGACATCGCTGGATCGGTGACTACGTTATAAAAGAAAAACGTTTTTTCCCCAATGTCTCTTTTATTGTTAACAAAAGAAAAAAAGTAACAAATCACCGTTACACCACAATAATATCCATATTGCCCCAATAATACAAAAATTACAAACAAACTCTTAATAAAAGATAGATAGAGATAAATAGGAAAAGAAATAGATAAACCCGACGTCTTGGATAAAACATAATAAATAATTATTTAATGAAAAGGTTCTAATATAAATATGGCGCAACAACATATTTATAATGCAGCATACTACATACGGGGGAGTACTGGAGAAAGACCTGGATTTCTTTTTCTAGACAAATATGTCCCCAGATACACGTCCTGCGCTCCTCTGGATCACTGGCGTACATTAGAGGGTCATTTATTCAACTTGGACATGCGTACAAGAAACAAGATAACACTTATACTCCGGTCCCCATTTAGTTTCGAACGCTGGGTGAGAGCTCCCGTGGTCGCCCCGCACCCTCATGACATCAAGCCCCACCCCCTTGCCATTAATTCCCCCCCTCAATGCAAGTCTAGGGGAGGGGGTGTGATGGCCGTCATGACCCCTTTTCATAGACTTGAATTGAGGGGGCGGGGTGTGACATCACGGGGACAGGGAGTGATGTCACGAGGGGATGGGGCGACCACGGAAGCCTGCACTCAGTGTTTGGAACTAAATGTTCCGGATGCTGGGGAGCGGAGTACCCCTTTAATAAATAAGCAACAAGAATGAGAAAACCAGAATAAGATCTCTTCGTCTTTTATTTTAATGACATCACTCATTTTACCATATAATGTACGGCGAACCTAAAAAATTATTTTTTTAGTGATAAAATTTTAATGAAAACAACAATATTGTAAATTTTGGAGGGTTTTGTTTTTCACGCTGTACACTTTACAGTAAAAATTACATGTTTTCCATATTCTGTTGGTCAATACAATTGTACTGCTTTTGACAAAAGAGACAAAAAAACAGCAATTTTTTCTTTTTTTCTTTTAACGTTTACGTCGTTCCTTTTACGCTTTTTGGGGGTAAAATGGGAAAAAGGGATTTACATTTTATTGGGAGAGGGGATTGTTCACATTTAATTGTTTTTTTAAACTTTTTTTTATACCCTTTTTATGTCCCCATAGGGGACTATTTATAGCAATAATTAGATTGCTAATACTGTTCAGTGTTATACATAGGACATAGCACTGATCAGTATTATTGGCAATCTTCCGCTCTGGTCTGCTTGATCTCAGACCAGAGCAGAAGTTTAGGGGACCTCTGTCGACCATTTTAGATGATCGGATCCCTGCGGAAGCGCCATGGGCAATCCGACCTTCAATTAAAAAATGCGCATTGCTGCAGATGCTGTGATCTGTATTGATCAAGGCATCTGAGGGGTTAATGGTGGTATCAGTGTGATTGCTGATGTCCACCATTACCGGCGGGTCCTTGGCTGCTGATAGCAGGCGGGTCCTGCAGTGCATGATGTGAGCATTGCTCCGATCCTCGCGGTCATGTACAGGATGTAAATGTACGTCCTGGTGTGTGAAGTACCTCTATAATGATTCTGATTGTTAATCAATATATTAATACTTAAATGCTATTGCTAATGCTGCAGAAATATATTTGTTACCCTTACACTACATATCAGTTTGCTTTTTGCTTGAAGACCTTGGGACGATGCCGAAAGATGTAAGATAAAGAAGAAGCTGGAAGTTGGAGACAAAACATTTGAGAAAATATACAGACTGTGCAGAATGACGGATACATCTGGAATTTTCTGTTAGAATAGAGAAATTGCAACATAAGTGACCAATTATCAGAATGCAAATGAATGCTTAAAATGTTAATATATACATACACAATACTCAAATAACCAATCAACATATAACACGATGACTTGATGTGATAACTAACCTCCCCTTTTTGTCAACTGTAAAAAACAATGTACTTCCGTATAATAAACAGAACTCCTTGGGACAGCTCCTTAGCCGATGCTTCTGCTGAGAAGGAGATTTATACCAACTTTTTGTCTGGTGTTTATTTCTTGTGTCGGCCCCCAGCAGTATACAGCGGCCGTCACTCACAATTTAAGGCCTAACCAGAAGAAAACCTCGACACCTCAGCACCAGGACAAACATTTATGTCCGTGGTCGTTAAGGGGTTAAATATGGATTTAAAAATATACACTAAAATTCTGTCAGGCCGTCTTTCCATGTGGATGCCTCAGTTGGTTTATTAAAGGTCGCCAAACATGTGACAACGCCGGGAGAATCTTGAACCTATTCCATGATGTGGCGCTGGAGGAGGAGTCTACTGTTTCGGTCGCTGGATGCTGAGAAGGGATTGGACCGTATAAACCGGTGGTTTACCTTCTCACCATCTAGCAGAGGGGGATGGGGGGGGGGGACTTTTTGGATGCAGTAAAAGCTCTATATACAGCCCCATATGCTGGGGTCTTTACATACAGAGAATTATCACAAGAATTTATGATTAGTAACAGGACCCGACAAGGTGAACCGTCCCCCTTTTTATCCTCTGCATAGAACCTATAGCTCAAGCAGTTCCACAAGATCCTGGTATTTCTGGGGTCTCAATAGGAGAAGGAACCAGACAATCTCCCTCTATGCAGATGACATAATATTCACCCGACAACAAGAGTCATTGCCTAAGTTTCTATCACTGAAGGATTTCAGCAGGATCTCTTATTACAAGCTTAAAGGGGCATTCCAGTTAAAAACTATTTTTTCATATCAGCAGCTAAAGTTGAGTTGTTCTTTTTGTCTGAGCACAGTGCTCTCTGCTGACACCTCTGTCTATGTCAGGAACTGTCCAGAGCAGGAGAGGTTTGCTATGGGGATTTGCTCCTACTCTGGACAGTTCCTGAGACAGACAGAGGTGTCAGCAGAGAGCACTGTGGTCAGACTGGAAAGAACAACTCAACTTCAGCAGCTGATAAGTACTGGAAGGATTAAGATTTTTTTTTATAGAAGTAATTTACAAATCTGTTTAACTTTCTGGAGCCAGTTGATGTGAAAAAATAGTTTTTAACTGGAATACCTCTTTAACCCCTTGGGGACTCAGGCTTTTTCCGTTTTTGCACTTTCGTTTTTTCCTACTCACTTTTTAAAAATCAGAACCCTTTCAATTTTGCACCTACAGATCCATATGATGGCTTTTTTTTTTTTTGCACCACCAATTCTATTTTGTAATGACATCTGTCATTTTACCCAAAAATCTACAGCGAAACGGAAAAAAAAAAAATCATTGTGCGACAAAATAAAAATAAGAAATAAAATTTTCTAACTTTTTATGGGCTTCCATTTGTACACAGTACATTTTGCAGTAAAAATGACACCTTCTCATTATTCTGTAGGTCCATACGATTAAAATGATCCCCTACTTATATAGGTTTGATTTTGTTGCACTTCTGGAAAATATCATAACTACGGTACATGCAGGAAAATGTATACGTTTAAAATTCTCATCTTCTGACCCCTATAACTGTAATTTTCCACGTACAGGGCGGTATGAGGGCTCATTTTTTGCGCCGTGATCTGAAGTTTTTAGCGGTACCATGTTTGTTTTGATCGGACTTTTTGATCGATTTTTAATAATTTTTTTATGGTATAAAAAGTGACCAAAAATACGCTATTTTGGACTTTAGAATTTTTTTACGTGTACGCCATTGACAGAGCTGTTTAATTAACTATATATTTTTATAGTTCAGACATTTACGCACGCGGCGATACCATATATGTTTATATTTATTTTTATTTACATTTATTTATTTTTTTAAAATGGGAAAAGGGGGTGATTTGAACTTTTATTAGGGAAGGGGTTAAATCACATTTATTAACTTTTTTTTTGCAATGTTATTGCCCCCATTAGGAGACTATAATATACAGTACATTGATTGCCAGCACTGATCAATGCTATGCCTTAGCATTGCATTGATCAGTGTTATCGGTGGTCGATTGCTCAAGCCTGGATCTCAGGCTTGGAGCAATCAATCATCGATCGGATGCACCGGAGGCAGGTGAGGGACCCTCCTCTTGTGTCCTTGGTACCCCGCAGTTTTGTAGTGACGGTCCTGATCAGCGCCCTCAGCCAGCTGGAAATGCTATTTTCCTATTTTAAACGCTGCAATCAATTTTTTTTGCTTTAAATCAACTGGTGCCAGAAAGTTAAACAGATTTGTAAATTGAAAATCTTAATCCTTCCAGTACTTATCAGCTGCTGTATGCTCCACAGGAAGTTCTTTTCTGTCTGACCACAGTGCTCTCTGCTGACACCTCTGTCCGCTTTAGGAACTGTCTAGTGCAGGATAGGTTCGCTATGAGGATTTGCTCCTACTCTGGACAGTTCCTGACATGGACAGAGGTGTCAGCAGAGAGCACTGTAGTCAGACAGAAAGGAAATTAAACAAGAAAAGAACTTCCTGTGGAGCATACAGCAGCTGATAAGTACTGGAAGTATTAAGATTTTTTTTTGTTTAACTTTCTGGCACAAAAATGTTCTCCAGCAGAGTACCCCTTTAACTCATACTAATAGTCATGGGTATGTCTATTATATTTGGGGGGGGGGGGGGTCTATGATAATTGAGGATATGTCTATTATATTTGTGGGTATGTCTATTATAATTGAGGGTGTGTATTATTTTTTGGGTCTGTCTATTATAATTTAGGGTGTCTCCTTTATAAATGGGGATGTGTCTATTATAATTGAGGGGGCGTCTATTATAAATGGGGATGTTTCTATTATAATTGGGGGTGTCTAATATAATTGGGGTTGTCTATTATAATTGAGGGGGCGTCTATTATAAATGGGGATGTGTCTATTATAATTGAGGGGGCGTCTATTATAAATGGGGATGTGTCTATTATAATTGAGGGGGCGTCTATTATAAATGGGGATGTGTCTATTATAATTTAGGGTGTCTCCTTTATAAATGGGGATGTGTCTATTATAATTTAGGGTGTCTCCTTTATAAATGGGGATGTCTATTATAAATGGGGATGTGTCTATTATAATTGGGGGGGTGTATTATAATTGAGGATGTGTATATAATTGGGGTGTGTCTATTATAATTGGGGGGGTGTCTAATATAATTGGGGTTGTCTATTATAATTGAGGGTGACTCCTTTATAATAATTCCTTATTTATATAGCGCCCACAGATTCCGCAGCGCTGTACACTCATATTGGTCCCCATTGGGGTCACATGTTTTTGAAGTGTGGGAGGAAACCGGAGGAAACCCACACAAACATTGGAGAACATACAAACTCTTTGCAGATGTTGTCTTCTGTGCTGCAAGGTAACAGTGCAAACCACTGAGCCCCCGTGCTGCCCCATGAGGGGGGTTTATCCTAATATATATATATATATATATATATATATATATATATATATATATATATATATCTGGTTCATTACGAGTCCAATCCTCCTCCCTTGTGGGGCGGTGCAGTGCCGTAGATTGTGATTTGCCATAGATTGTGATGGAGTGACTCAGCAGTTTTCCCTGCTCGAGCGCTCCGCCTCCATCACATTCTATAGGCTGACACTCGCACACCCCCCAACCATTGGTTACTGCGGGGGCTGGGGGGGCGAGTGTCACGTGACATATTTAACCATCAGGCATCGCAGCTCACGACAGTCTCACTTGGGCTATCACAGGGACAGGATCTCTCCCTGTAATAGCCCGAAGCTGTACGGAGCTCTCATGGCCTTTGTGGCCCGATTCCGAGAGCGGTATTGGGCCACAGAAGCTAATACTCTTACTGTTTTATTGTCACCCGCCAGCGTGCTCGCTCGACCGCTATCGGGATCCCTATGCCCGATAGCGGCGTTATCAGCTTGTCACCCGCCAGCGCGATCGCTCGACAGTGCTATCAGGATCCCTATGCCCGATAGCGCTGACAACCGCTTGCCTCCCCCCCCCGCTGCTCTGCTCCCCGTCCTGTTAACTCTCAGGGAACGGGGAACAGAAAGTAGAGCAGCGGGCGCCGCTAAAGTAGTACTGCGCATGCGCAGCACTATGCAAATAGCATAGGTAGGTAGCGTAGCCGTACATTAGTGTAGGTTGTAATTTAGCATAGTTTAGCATTAATAGTGAAAGGAGGTTAGGCACCACAACTCCCAGCATGGGAGTTGTAGTTTAGGACTACAACTCCCAGCATGCCCAGACAGCTAAAGGCTGCCCAGGCATGCTGGGAGTGGTAGTTAAGCTTAGATTAGACAGCGAAGGGACCACAACTCCCAGCATGCCCAGACAGCTAAAGGCTGCCCAGGCATGCTGGGAGTTGTAGTTTAGCTAAGATTAGACAGCAAAGGAACCACAACTCCCAGCATGCCCAGACAGCTGAAGGCTGCCCGGGCATGCTGGGAGTTGTAGTGCAGTGAAGGCACCAGAACTCCCAGCATGCCCAGACAGCTGAAGCCTGCCCAGGCATGCTGGGAGTTGTAGTTTTACACAGGTATAAAGTAGTTAGCGTAGCGTTAGCTCAATTTTAGCGTAGCTTTAGTTTAGTGTTTAGCGCAGTTGTTGCTTATTTAGCATAGCGTAGTGTTAGCGCAATTGTAGCGTAGCTTAGTGCTAGCGTACTTTTAGCGTACTGTAGTGTTAGTGCACTTTGTGTAGTGTTAGCATACTTTTAGTATATTTAGCGTAGTGTATTGTTAGCGTAGTCTTAGAGTAGTGAGCGCAGCGTAGTCTTAGATTAGTTAGCGTAGTGTAGTGTTAGTCCAGTTCTAGCATAGTTGGTGTAGTTGTACACGGGTGTAGTGTAGCTAACTTAGTTTTACAGGCAGATGAAGTGTAGTTTAGAGAGTTTAGCGTGGGGTGTAGCTTAGCTTAGTCATAAAGTGAAGGGGCTACAACTCCCAGCATGCCCAGAGAGCCAAAGGCCGTCCGGGCAGGATGGAAGTTGTAGTTTTGCAAAAGTAGCAGAGGCAGTTGCGCTCTGCTACGTTAATGCAGTATACAGCCACCTGTATAGATGGCTGGATACGGTGATCACAAGGCCACTTACCCACCTCCGTTTCTGCTCCGTCACTGGACTATTAGCAATGCAGGAAGATGACGGAGCTGGAACGGGGGTGGTAAGTTAGGCTCTCCAGGTAATAACCCATTTTTTTTGTGTTTGTCTTCTCTTTTCAGATACGTGAATGCGGAGGACTACATGGGAATCGGTGGACTACGACGATGACCTGCATTTTTTTCTTTTCTTTTAATAAAATGGTTAACGAGGGCTGTGGGGGGAGTGTTTTTCCTAATAAAAATGTTTTAACTTGTGTGTGCTTTTTTTTTCTTTGTTATTACTTTACAGGCTTAGTAGTGGAAGCCCTCTTGTAGACGAAGTCCATTACTAAGCCGGGGCTTAGCGTTAGCCCCAAAAACAGCTAGCACTAACCCCCAATTATTACTCCGGTATCCAACGCCACAGGGGTACCGGGAAGAGCCAATACCAACAGGCCCAGAGTGCCAAATATGGCGCAATTGGGCCTGGGCGGTAACGGGCTGGCGTTATTTAGGCTGGGGAGGGCCAGTAACGATGGTCCTCACCCACCCTGGTAACATCAGGCTGTTGCTGTTTGGTTGGTATTTGGCTGGAAATGAAAAGACGGGGAACCACACACGTTTTTTTTTTTTTTTTTTTTAATTTTTAAATTTTTTTTTTAGTCGCTGCCGAAAAGTGACCTCCGTGATGCCGTGCAGAGGAGCCGGGAGAGGGCGTAACTCATCTGCTTCACTGACCCCGCAAGACAGCCGAAGTGCAGACAAGTAAGGAAAGGGGAAGAGTGGTCTTCAACCTGTGGACCTCCAGATGTTGCAAAACTACAACTCCCAACATGCCCGGACAGCAGTTGGCTGTCCGGGCATGCTGGGAGTTGTAGTTTTGCAACATCTGGAGGTCCGCAGGTTGAAGACCACTGAATGCCATAGAAGGGACATGATGGGGGAATAATGAGACAGGGAAATGATGAGGGGGGGATGAGACAGGGGGAAATGATGAGAGGGAAGAATGATGGGGGATGAGACAGGGGGAAATGATGAGAGGGAAGAATGATGGGGGATGAGACAGGGGGAAATGATGAGAGGGAAGAATGATGGGGGATGAGACAGGGGGAAATGATGGGGGGATGAGGGGGGATGATGGGGGGATGAGACAGGGGGAAATGATGAGGGGGGATGATGGGGGGATGAGACAGGGGGAAATGATGGGGGGATGAGGGGGGATGAGACAGGGGGAAATGATGAGAGGGAAGAATGATGGGGGATGAGACAGGGGGAAATGATGAGAGGGAAGAATGATGGGGGATGAGACAGGGGGAAATGATGGGGGGATGAGGGGGGATGATGGGGGGATGAGACAGGGGGAAATGATGAGGGGGGATGATGGGGGGATGAGACAGGGGGAAATGATGGGGGGATGATGGGGGGATGAGGCAGGGGGAAATGATGAGGGGGGATGAGACAGGGGGAAATGATGAGGGGGGATGATGGGGGGATGAGGCAGGGGGAAATGATGGGGGGGATGAGACAGGGGGAAATGATGAGGGGGGGATGAGACAGGGGGAAATGATGAGGGGGGGTGATGGGGGGATAAGACAGGGGGAAATGATGAGACAGGGGGAAATGATGAGGGGGGGATGAGACAGGGGGAAATGATGAGACAGGGGGAAATGATGAGGGGGGATGATGGGGGGATGAGACAGGGGGAAATGATGAGGGGGGGTGATGGGGGGATGAGGCAGGGGGAAATGATGAGACAGGGGGAAATGATGAGACAGGGTGGGGGATGATGAGGGGGGAATGATGAGACATGGGGAGATGATGAGATATGGGGGGTGGCGATGAGAGGGGTAAATGTGGCACAGGAACTGATAAAAGGGAAGGAATGATGTGGCACTGGAGGGGACGGGACCAAACTGAGGTGCAGAAGAAAACGAAGTTGGGGAGATGATGTGGCATTTAGTCCAAGTCATTTATTTTACATTTTATTTTTTTTACTTAAATTTCCCTGTTAAAATGGGGGTGCGTGTTATACACCGATAAATACGGTAGTTATGACTTTTTCCAGAAGTACGACAAAATCAAACCTATATAAGTAGGGTATTATTTTAATCGTATGGACCTACAGAATAAAGATAAGGTGTCATTTTTACCAAAAAATGTACTACTTAGAAACGGAAGCCACCAAAAGTTACAAAACAGCGGTTTTTTTTTCAATTTTGTCTCACAATGATTTTTTTTTCCATTTCGACGTAGATTTTTGGGCAAAATGACTGACGTAATTAAAAAGTAGAATAGGTGGCGCAAAAAATAAGCCATCATATGGATTTTTAGGTGCAAAATTGAAAGTTATTATTTTTTTAAAGGCAAGGAGGAAAAAACGAAATTGCAAAAACTGAAAAACCCTCGGTCCTTAACCCCTTAAGGACTCAGCCCATTTTGGCCTTAAGGACTCAGACAATTTAATTTTTACGTTTTCATTTTTTCCTCCTCTCCTTCTAAAAATCATAACTCTTTTATATTTTCATCCACAGACTAGTATGAGGGCTTGTTTTTTGCGCGACCAGTTGTTCTTTGTAATGACATAACTCATTATATCATAAAATGTATGGCGCAACCAAAAAACACTATTTTTGTGGGGAAATTAAAACGAAAAACGCAATTTTGCTAATTTTGGAAGGTTTCGTTTTCACGCCGTACAATTTCTGGTAAAAATGAAGTGTGTTCTTTATTCTGAGGGTCAATACGGTTAAAATGATACCCATTATTACATACTTTTACATTATTGTTGCGCTTAAAAAAAATCACAAACTTTTTAACCAAATTAGTACGTTTATAATCCCTTTATTTTGATGACCTCTAACTTTTTTATTTTTCCGTATAAGCGGCGGTATGGGTGCTCATTTTTTGCGCCATGATCTGTACTTTTTTTTATACCACATTTGCATATGAAAAACTTTTAATACATTTTTTTATATTTTTTTTTAATACAATGTATTAAAAAAGTAGGAATTTTGGACTTTTTTTTTTTTCGTTCACGCCGTTCACCGTACGGGATCATTGACATTTTATTTTAATAGTTCGGACATTTACGCACGCGGCGATACCAAATATGTCTATAAAAAATGTTTTTTACGCTTTTTGGGGGTAAAATAGGAAAAAACTGACGTTTTACTTTTTTATTGGGGGGAGGGGATTTTTCACTTTTTTTTTACTTTTACTTTTACATTTTTTTACATTTTTTTTTACACTTGAATAGTCCCCATAGGGGACTATTCATAGCAATACCATGATTGCTAATACTGATCTGTTCTATGTATAGGACATAGAACAGATCAGTATTATCGGTCATCTCCTGCTCTGGTCTGCTCGATCACAGACCAGAGCAGGAGACGCCGGGAGCCGGACGGAGGAAGGAGAGGGGACCTCCGTCCGGCGTTCTGAATGATCGGATCCCCGCAGCAGCGCTGCGGGCGATCCGATCGTTCATTTAAATCGCGCACTGCCGCAGATGCCGGGATCTGTATTGATCCTGGCACCTGAGGGGTTAATGGTGGACGCCCGCGAGATCGGCGGGGATCAGCCGCGCATGACACGGGCATCGCCCCGATGCCCGCGGTTATGCACAGGACGTAAATGTACGTCCTGGTGCGTTAAGTGCCACCTCACCAGGACGTACATTTACGTCCTGCGTCCTTAAGGGGTTAAATAAAATAATTTTTCCAATGTGTTTTTTTTAATGAATTTTCAGGGTTAGTAGTGGAAGGTGGTCTTATTGACTGAATCCATTACTAAGCCAGGGCTTAGCGCTAGCCCCAAAAACAGCTAGCGCTAACCCCCAATTATTACCCCGGTACCCACCGCCACAGGGGTGACGGGAAGAGCCGGTACCAACAGGCCCGGAGCGTCAAAAATGGTGCTCCTGGGCCTAGGCGGTAACAGGCTGGCGTTATTTAGGCTGGGGAGGGCCAGTAACAATGGTCCCCGCCCACCCTGGTAACGTCAGGCTGTTGCTGTTTGGTTGGTATTGTGCTGAGAATGAAAATACGGGGAACCCTATACGTTTTTTTTTTTGTTTTTATTTAAATAGTTGTAGTTCTGTAACATCTGTCCCTTTTGAAAATTGCTTCTCTACTTTGAAGCCCTCTAATTTAAAAAAAAAGCAAAAATATGTCCATTTTATGATACCAACATAAAGTGAACATATTGTACTTGTGAAGAAAAATAAAATTTATTGTGAATATCAATTTTCCTTACAAGTAGAGAGCTTCAAAGTTAGAAAAATGCTAAATTTTCATTACATTTGGGGATTTTTCACCCAAAAAGGATGCAAGTAACGCCGAAAATTTACATCCAAAATAAAATAGAATATGTCACGAAAAAACAATCTCAGAATCAGAATATTCGGTAAAAGTTTTTTCGCGTTATTAATTCGTAAAGTGACGGTGGTCAGAATTGCGAAAAAGGGCCCAGTCCTTAAGTTGAAAAAGGGTTGCGTCCTTAAGGGGTTAAGAAACACCTTATTTTCCGTGCGCCAATGCAAAATTCTCTAATAGTGCCCCTCCCGAGACTAGACTCTGGATCCGCCCCTGGTTGTGGTTAAACTTTACTTTCATGGAAAAGTTTCTGAGTTGCCCATAGCAACCAATCAGATTGCTTCCTTCATTTTTCAGAGGCCTTTTCAAAAATGAAAGAAGCAATCTGATTGGTTGCTATGGGCAACAGCACAACTCTTCCTCTGCACTGGTTTTGCTGAATCTCCCCCATAGAGGAAGATTTATCAAAACCCAAAACCTGTCCAGAGGAAAAGTTTCTGAGTTGCCCATAGCAACCAATCAGATCGCTTCTTTAATTTTTCATAGGCTTTTTCAAGAATAAAAGAAGCAATCTGATTGGTTGCTATGGGCATCTCAGCAGCTTTTCCACTGGTCAGGTTTTGATAAATCTCTCTCTATGGGGGAGATTCATCAAAACCAGTGTAGAGGAAAAGTTATGCAGTTGCCCATAGCAACCAATCAGATTGCTTCTTTCATTTTTTAAAAGACCTCTGAAAAATGAAGGAAGCAATCTGATTGGTTGCTTTGGGCAACTCAGAAACTTTTCCAGAAATGGAGGATGCTAACTTTTTGTATCTTATATGGAATTATTCCTATATTCATACATTTTGGAATCATCGATCTTATTGAAAAAAGGTATAACATTAAGATCGAACGAGACCCTTAGATGCTTATCCTTGGAGATGTCGGGGAGTCTATATATAAGAAAAGTTTAATTAGGCTATTTCCTTATGCAAAGGTGCTGTCCGGGCATGCTGGGAGTTGTGGTTTTGCAGCGGTTGGGGGTTCACAGCTTAGAGACCACTGCTATAGAGGGTGCAAATGTATCCGAGCCCTGGAACTCAAATAATGTGAAATATGAGATGATCAAAATGGAGCCCCTGCGCTAATTACTTGGGTTCTGGGGTCTGTAAGGTCCATAGTGGAAACATCAGGTTCTGTCCATAGCAGATACTAAATCATGGCAGCTCTAAGAAACAAGCAGTCATCGTGACATCAGACATGTGATGTCATAGACAGCTGGAGTCCGGACATTCCACTGACAGCCGCCCGAGCCTTCATTCTGTAGATTGTTACAGTGCGATTAGCAACTTCTATTTCTTCTTCTTGACTGAGATGGAGCTAAAAGGTTTGGGGTTCGTCCCCCTTCTGTTGGCGTTTTGGTGTGCGGCCTGGCTTGCCACCAGCTACATCGTGACGGTCGTCCTCGGCCATGCAGCCTCGCCACTGATGCACATCAGGTAAGATAAACAAGCACAAGATTCTTATTTCATGGGTTGGGAGTGAGGAAATATCCATAATAACATTGGTTTCTTTTCCTTCACAGTGACGTGGGAAATTTCTTTCCCGAAAACATATTATTGAGAATTGGTTTCATAGGGACGTCCATTGGCACTTTGGTACTAACCTTTCTTATTTATAAGTATATGGTTATGCATACTGAAGAGTTCAGGGGTCATCAGGTCCTGATCCAGAGGATCCTGCTGGCCATTGTGTGGGCCTCCTGTTTTGGTACAGCTGTCATGCATGTATTGTCCCCCGAAGAATATCCCAGGATACACTTTGTCAGCACGATAATTTCCATTACATGTGAAGCCTTATACTACCTTGGGCAGTCCATCCAGATGTATAAATTACCAGGAGCAAACAAAGTCATCCGCCATAGTAGATGCACCTGCTGTGGCCTGACTTTTACCTGCGCAATTTTCTACTTTGGATATAAAACATTACAGGAATTATTCTATGATGATGAAGACTGGGACGAGATCCGTGAAATCACCACCATAATCATCGAGTGGGTGATGCTTCTACTGATCCTGATAAACATCGTGACCTATTATTCCACCATGCAGAGGTTAATGTTAACCGTCTCCAGGAACAGCTGCAGACTCTCTCTTAGAGTAAGAATTGATGACTTCGGGGTGTAGACCACCACGGGGGCCATCAAGTTGACTTCTGGGAGAGATACTGCACAGGACACGGGAAAACCATAAAAAAAAATAATATGAGCTGGTGATATTACCTATACAAAAAAATAATATGAGCTGGTGATATTACCTATACAAAAAAATAAAAAACATAAAAGAAAAATATTGGTGTGTGATGTGTAATAGCTACCGTATTTACTCGAGTATAAGCCGAGTTTTTCAGCACCATTTTTCTTGCTGAAAACGCCCCCCTCGGCTTATACTCGAGTGATCTCTCCGCCTTTTCAGTGGTCTTCAACCTGCGGACCTCCAGATGTTGTAAAACTACAACTCCCAGCATGCCCAGACAGCCATCGGCTGTCTGGGCATGCTGGGTGTTGTAGTTTTGAAACATCTAGAGGTCCGCAGGTTGAAGACCACTTCGGCCTTCGTCATCATCCAGGCCCCCCCCCCCTCTTTTGTTTTGTACTCACCCCCCCAGTTTGGGTGAGCTGGTCCGGGCCATCTATGCTGCAGGGACCATCCGGTGGGGAGGGATACTCGTTCCGGGCTGTCCATTTTCACCGGAGGGCCCTCTTCATGCGCAACGTCCCTGTGCGTCGTCGTCAAGGCAACATCACTAGGACCAGCTCACCCTAACTTCCTGCCGAGGGGAGGTGAGTACAAAACAAAAAGGCCACAGTGGTCTTCAACCTGCGGACCTCCAGAGGTTTTAAAACTACAACTCCCAGCATTCCAGGACTGTCCGGGCATGCTGGGAGTTGTGGTTTTGCAACATCTGGAGGTCCGCAGGTTGAAGACCACTGATGAAGGGATTGAAAGGCGGTGATGATGAAAGGGAGGGGGATGATGATTAAGGGGGGGATGATGATGAAGGGGGGGATGATGATGAAGGCCGCAGTGGTCTTCAACCTGCAGACCTCCAGAGGTTTCAAAACTACAATCCCAGCATGCCCAGACAGCCGATGGCTGTCCGGGCATGCTGGGGGTTGTAGTTTTGCAACATCTAGAGGTCCCCAGGTTGAAAACCACTGATGAAGGGATTGACAGGCGGTGATGATGATGAAGGGGGGGGGATAATGACGGGGGTCTGGATGATTACATGGGGGGATGAGGTATTTCCCACCCTAGGCTTATAGTGAAATTAGGGGCCTCGGCTTATATTCGGGTCGGCTTATACTCGAGTATATACGGTAGTTAGAAAACCAGAATCAAATTCATCATTATAACCTCCCTCTGCATTACCCTGTTTATTATTTTTCAAGCAAGCACTTTGTTCTAATTCGTCCACTCTCTGGCGTGCTCCTTGTATAAGGGGTTTGGGATACACTTTTTGTTTAAAACGATCCTCCAGGTTATCTAGTTGTTGCTGGCATTTTTGTGTGGAAGAACAATTCCTCCGGATTCTTTTCATTTGACCGAATGGAATGTTCTTCTTCCATTGTTTCCGATGGCAACTGTTAAAGTCGAGGTAGTTCCTTAAAATAGGTGGCAGTATGCGAACAGCCATCCGGAATATAGATATTTAAATCCAGGAACTCAAATGTTTTGGGGTGACTGATGCAGCTCTGCCTTTGGGAATCTCTGGCTCTGCCATAGCGCTTTTTTTGAAGGGGCGTGTCGGCTGCCGCTTCGTCTGGTGGTCAACACGCGCTATCTGGCCAGCGAGCCAGGGCCCCATACAGGAGATCGCGGGGGCCCCCAGCGGTCGGACCCCTCCCCCGCAATCTGAAACTTATCCCCTACCCTTGGGATAGGGGATGTTTTTCAGCACTGGACTACTCCTTTAATTGCCTCCAAAATGACGTCCATCTGATGTATTTTTTTCCGGTCTTTATGTACCTTAGGTAGAAAATAAACATAAGGTACATTTAGGTTGGGGTTAAATATATATCATGTTTTTCCCTCTTAACTCCTTGGGGACGGAGCCCATTATAACCCTAAGGACGGGAGCATTTTTTGCAATTCTGATCACTGTCACTTTAAGCATTAATAACTCTGGGATGTTTTTACTTTTCATTCTGATTCCGAGATGGTTTTTTCATGACATATTCTACTTTATGTTAGTGGTATATTTTTGTCGATACTTGCATCATTTCTTGGTGAAAAATTCCAAAATTTGATGAAAGAATTGGAAATTTAGAATTTTTCTAACTTTGAAGCTCTCTGCTTGTAAGGAAATCAGACATTCCAAATAAATTATATATTGATTTACAAATACAATATGTCTACTATATATTTGCATCATAAAGTTGAGATGTTTTTACTTTTGGAAAACATCAGAGGGATTAAAAGTTCAGAAGCAATTTTCCAATTTTTCACAAAATTTTCAAAATCAGAATTTTTCAGGGGCCAGTTCAGTTTTGAAGGGGATTTGAAGGGCCTTCATATTAGAAATACCCCATAAATTACCCCATTATAAAAACTGCACCCCCCAAAGTATTCAAAATGACATTCAGTAAGTGTGTTAACCCTTTAGGTGTTTCTCAGGAATAGCAGCAAAGTGAAGGAGAAAATTCACACTCTTCATTTTTTACACTCGCATGTTCTTGTAGACCCAGTTTTTGACATTTTACAAGGGGTAATAGGAGAAAAAGCCCCCCAAAATTTATAACCCAATTTCTCTCGAGTATGGACATATCTCATATGTGTATGTCAAGTGTTCGTCGGGCGCAGTAGAGGGCTCAGAAGGGAAGGAGGCTTTTAGGGGGCATGTCACATTTAGGAAGCCCCTATGGTGCCAGAACAGCAAAAACAAAACACATGGCATACCATTTTGGAAACTACACCCCTCAAGGCACGTAACAAGGGGTCCGGTGAGCCTTAACACCCCACAGGTGTTTGACGACTTTTCGTTAAATTCGGATGTGTAAATGAAAAAAAAATTTTTTCACTAAACTGCAGTTTTTTCCCAAATTTACCATTTCTACAAAGGGTAATGGGAGAAAAATCCCCCCAAAATTTGTATCGCGCATTTGAGGCCTGAATAAGGAATTTGCAGTAGGGGTGGACCCGGTTACAAGGATGGGGCTTGTCTCCACCAAAACCCTACAGCAGTGTTTACCAAACAGGGTGCCTCCAGCTGTTGCAAGACTCCAAGCCTGTCAGGACAGTCTATGTCCAGCAACACTGGGAGATGTGGTTTTGCAACAGCTGGAGGCGCTGTTTAGGAAACACTGCCGTATGAGACGTTTTTCATTTTTATTGGGGGGGGGGACGACGACGACGTGTAAGGGGGTGTATGTGTAGTGTTTTACTTTTTATTATTTGTTAGTGTAGTGTTTTTAGGGTACATTCATTTCCTTGAAGGAAACCCACTGTAAACCCGCCCGTGTAAATGTACCCTGTACATTTACATGGGGGGGGGGGGGGGGGCGCCAAACCTTCAGCTGTGGCAAAATGACAACTCCCAGAATGCACTGACAGACCGTACATGCTGGGAGTTGTAGTTTTACAACAGCTGTAGGCACACTGGTGGGGAACCACTGAGTTAGAAAACAGACTCTAGCTCAGTGATTCCAACCCATGTGCCTCCAGCTGTTGCAAGACTACAACTCCCAGCATGTATGGTCTGTCAGTGCACTCTGGGAGTTGTAGTTTTTCAACAGCTGGAGGCACACGGGTTGGAATCACTGAGTTGGGAAACAGACTCTAGGTCAGTGTTTCCCAACCAGTGTGCCCACAGCTGTTGCAAAACTACAATTCCCAGCATGGCCAGACAGTCAGGGATGCTGGGCATGTAGCTCTGCAATATCTGGCCCTTCAGATGTTGCAGAACTACAACTCCCAGCATGCCTGGACAGTCTGGGCATGCTAGGAGTTGTAGTTCTGCAACAACTGGGGAAGAACAGTTTGGAGACCGCTAAGTAGTGGCCTCCAAACTGTAGCCCTCCAGATGTTGCAAAACTACAACTCCAAGCATGCCCAGACTGTCCAGGCATGCTGGGAGTTGTAGTTCTGCAACATCTGAAGGGACAGATATTGCAGAACTACATGCCCAGCATCCCTGACTGTCTGGGCATGCTGGGAGTTGTAGTTTTGCAACATCTGGAAGGCTACAGTTTGGAGACCACCATATAGTGGTCTCCAAACTGTGCCACTTCAGATGTTGCAAAACTACAACTCCCAGCATGCCCAGACAGTCAGTGCATGCTGAAAGTTGTAGTTTTGCAACGTCTGGAGGACCATAGTTTAGAGACCACTACACAATGGTCTCCAAACTGTGACCCTCCAGATGTTGCAAAACTACAACTCCCAGCATGCCCAGACAGCCTTTGGCTGTGTGGGCATGCTGGGAGTTGTAGTTTTGCAGCTTTTAGAAGGCCACAGTAAAGATCATTTATCGCGATCTTCACTGCAGCCTTCTCAGCCACACTTTCCTGCTTGCACCGCTCCTCCTGCTGCAGCCGCTGCTCCGTGGATGCCGCCGATGCCGCCTCCGAAGGTCCAGGTAAGCCGGGCCATGCTCCCCCCTCTCCGCCCGTGTTCCCCCCGCTCTGTACCGACTTCCGATCGGTGGCCAGAGCGGGGGAAATGAACTCTAACCCCCCGCCCCCCTCCTGCCATTGGTGGTCAGCCTGACCAACCAATGGCAGGGGATAGGAGGGGGTGGCAACACTGCCACCTCGCTCCTATCCTTTAGGCTGGTCGGAGCTGTCTCTGACAGCTCCGATCAGTCTTATTTTCCGGGAGATCGGGTCACCAGTGACCCGATTTGCTCGGATCGCGGCAAATCACAGGTCTGTATTGACCTGGGATTTGTTGCGATCGCCGATATGGGGGGGTCTCAGGACCATCCTAGGCATAGCCACGGGATGCCTGCTGATAGATATCAGCAGTCATCCCGGTCCGATCACTGCCGCTCGCCGTTCTTAAGTGACGGGACGCGAGGGCGTATGCATACGCCCTTCGTCCCCAATGAGTTAAAGGGGTACTATTAACATTTGACCGCTAAGCGGTCACTAAGACCCTATATTTCCCACCCAATATAAAACTTAACGTTTATTGAGCCAAGATTAAAATAACCTCACACATATTGATCCATAATCCATTGATTGGCATGACACTGCATGCTATCTTAATTGAATTGAAAAGATAGATTGTGGCTGCAGTCCACAATCTATAGTGTGAGACAATTAAAAATCTAACACATTGCCCGCCCGCCCGACGTTTCACCACAGGCTGTGGCTTTATCAAGGGCTAAGAGGCTAAGGGCGTGTCGGCTGCCGCTTCGTCTGGTGGTCAACATGCGCTATGTGGCCAGCGAGCCAGGGCCCCGTACAGGAGATCGCGGGGGCCCCCAGCGGTCGGACCCCCCCCCCCCGCAATCTGAAACTTATCCCCTATCCTTGGGATAGGGGATGCTTTTCAGCACTGGACTACTCCTTTAATGGCCTCCAAAATGAAGTTCCTCTGATGTATGGGCATCAAGGGATCTTCCACTAAAAAAGATGACACAGCTTCCACTCCTCTGTCATGTGGTATATTACTATATAATGAAGAAACATCTAGTGTTGCCCACATATAGTCCTCTTCCCGTATGATATCTCTCAATAGGGTTAATAAATGCCCTTTATCTCTGAGGTTTGCTGGTAAAGACACCGCACATTTCTGTAACTGATGGTCTATATATTCAGATAAACATCAGGCAACTATCAGACAACAAGGTGTTTTTTTTTCCGGTCTTTATGTACCTTAGGTAGAAAATAAAAATAAGGTACATTTGGGTTGGGGTTAAATATATATCATGTTTTTCCCTCTTAAAGGGGTACTACGCACCTAGACATCTTATCCCCTCTCCAGAGGACCCCCGTGATCTCGGTTGCAGCACCCTGCTGTCAGCAAACTTGCTCTGTGCGTAATGACGAGTGATACAGGGGCCAGAACATCGGCATAGCCATTGACTGTCCTGGCATGCTGGGAGTTTTGCAACAGCTGGAGACACCCAATTTGGGAAGCACTGCCGTAGGGTAATTTGGTGGTGGATGCAAATCCCTAATTTAGGCCTCAAATGCGCATGGTGCTCTTTCACTTTGGAGCCCTCTCATATTTCAAGGGAACAGTTATGGGTTACACATTTTTTCTCTCTTCTTTTACCCCTTAGGGAAAGGTAAATTTGGGGTCTACACCAGCATGTTAGTGTAAACAAATTTAATATTTTACACTAACATGCTGGTGTTGCCCCATACTTTTAATTTTCCCAAGAGGTAAAAGGAAAAAAAAATTGTATATTTTGATGCAAAGTGCTCTGCAGGCGCATAACATGGCTCAGAAGGGAGAGTGCACCATATACATTTGAGGCCGAAAGTCACAGCAGTTCTGACATAAACATAAAAAAAACACCCACATGTGACCCTATTTTGAAAACTACACCCCTCACGTACAGTAACAAGGGGTATAGTGAGCCTTAACATCCCACAGGTGTTTGACAAATTGGAGGTGAAAATAAAAAAAATTAAACATTTTTTTACTAAAATGCTGGGGTTACCCCAATTTTATCATTTTCCCAAGGGGTAATAGGAGAAAAAGCCCCACAAAATTTGTAACCCCAATTCTTCTGAATCAGAAAATACCCCACATGTGGATGTAAAGTGCTCTGCGGGTGAACTACAGGGCTCAGAAGAGAAGGAGCACCATTGGGCTTTTGGAGAGAGAATCTGGCTGAAATTGAAAGCCATGTGCGTTTAGGCCTCCATGGTGCCAGAACAGTGACCCCCCCCCCTACATCTGACCCCATTTTGGAAACTACACCCATAATAAGAGGTGCAGTGAGCATTTACACCTCACAGGTGTCTGATAGATTTTTTGAGCAGTGGTCTGTGAAAATGAAAAATGAAAATTTTTTATTTGTACAGCCCACTGTTCCAAAGATCTGTCAAATACCAGTGGGGTTTAACCCCTTAAGGAACCAGCCCATTTTCACCTTAAGGACGCAGCCATTTTTTGCACATCTGACCACTGTAACTTTAAGGCTAGGTTCACACTACGGAATCTCTGGGAAGAATTTCTGCTGGAGATTTAGACGGTGGCACTAAGACCGCACAGACTGCATTGCCGTCACCATAGATGGCAATGCATTTTTGGGTGAATCTTTTGGGAGATCTGCTCAAAAATGCATTGACATCTATGGGGACGACAATGCAGTCTGCGGGGTCCTAGTGCTGCCAACTTGATTTCCGGCAGAAATTCTGCCCAGAAATTCCACAGTGTGAACCCAGCCTAAGCGTTAATAACTCTGGGATGCTTCTACTTTTCATTCTGATTCCGAGATAGTTTTTTCGTGACATATTCTACTTCATGTTAGTGGTTAATTTTTTGTCGATACTTGCATCATTTCTTGGTGAAAAATTTAAAAATTTGATGAAAAAATTTAAAATGTAGCATTTTTCCAACTTTAAAGCTCTCTGCTTGTAACGAAAACAGGCATTCCAAATAAATTATACCGTATTTATCGGGGTATACCATGCACCGCTTCTCTCCCCCTGCCTTTTCTGGGGTCTAGAGCCCTGCTGCCGGCCCTTCTCTCCCCCTGGCTATCGACGCCGCTGCCCGTTCTGTCCCCCTGACTATCTGTACCGGTGCCCCCTTGCCGGCGCCGATAGCCAGGGTGAAAGAAGCGGCGCCGACAGCCAGGGGGAGAGAAGGGGCAGCGGCACCCATTGCCGGCGCCGCTGCCCCGTTGCCTCCCCCCATCCCCGGTGGCATAATTACCTGGGTCGGGTCCGCGCTGCTGCAGGCCTCCGGCGTGCGTCCCCTGCGTCGTTGCTATGCACGGTGCGGCGCACTGACGTCATGCGCCGCGCCTTGCAGCGCATAGCAACGATGAAGGGTACGCACGCCGGAGGCCTGCAGCAGCGCGGACCCGACCCAGGTTATTATGCCACCGGGGATGGGGGGAAGCAACGGGGCAGCGGCGCCGGCAATGGGTGCCGCTGCCCTTTCTCTCCCCCTGGCTACCGGCGCCGGTACCGATAGTCAGGGGGACAGAACGGGCAGCGGCGCCGATAGCCAGGGGGTGAGAAGGGCCGGCAGCAGGGCTCTAGACCCCAGGGAAGGCAGCGAGAGAGAAGCGGGCAGCGACTGCCTCTCTTCCCCTGCCTTTCCTGGGGCGGTATCGGCATATAACACGCACATAGACTTTAGGCTAAAAATTTTTGCCTAAAAAGTGCGTGTTATACGCCGATAAATACGGTATATTGATTGACAAATACAATATGTCTACTTTATATTTTCATCATAAAGTTGACATGTTTTTACTTTTGGAAGACATCAGAGGCTTCAAAGTTCAGCAGCAATTTTCCAATTTTTCACAAAATTTTCAAAATCGGAATTTTTCAGGGACCAGTTCAGTTTTGAAGTGGATTTGAAGGGCCTTCATATTAGAAATACCACATAAATGAGCCCATTATAAAAACTGCGCCCCTCAACGTATCCAAAATGACATTCAGTAAGTGTGTTAACCCTTTAGATGTTTCACAGGAATAGCAGCAAAGTGAAGGAGGAAATTCAAAATCTCCATTTTTTACACTCGCATGTTCTTGTAGACCCAGTTTTTGAATTTTTACAAGGGGTAATAGGAAAAAAAGCCCCCCAAAATTTGTAACCCAATTTCTCTCGAGTAAGGAAATACCTCATATGTGTATGTCAAGTGTTCAGCGGGCGCAGAAGAGGGCTCAGAAGGGAAGGAACAACAATGGGATTTTGGAGAGTGAATTTTGCTGGAATGGTTTTTGGGGGGCATGTCGCCCCTATGGTGCCAGAACAGCAGAAAACCCCCAAATGGCATACCTTTTTGGAAACTACACCCCTCAAGGCACATAACAAGGGGTCCAGTTAGCCTTAACACTAGAGATGAGCGAATCGAAGTTGACGAACCCGAATTTGTTACGAATTTAATGAAAAATTCGTTTCACAACGAATACGAATATCGCCGCGATTCCATCGCACGAATCGCTTCATTAAACTCCATTTTACAGCGTTCCAGGCTATTGGAGACCTAAGATGGCGGATCCACATGTGAGTACATGGGGCAGGGGATTATGGGAGGGCGGGAATGAAGGAAGGCGGTCTGACCCTGAACCACATGTGAGATGCAGCCTATCAGTGTTCACTGACCCCTGTGATGTCACAGGCCCTATATAATCGGCGGCCATCTTGCCTCTCTTCATTTCATCTATGCAGTCAGATGGAGAGGACGGGACTGCGTGTGTGTGAATAGCTCATACCACAGCGTTACACTGCAACTGCTAGTCACATCAGCATTAGGGAAAGGCAGGAGTGCAGAGTGCTGTGCTGTTACTCTGAGAAGGATCATTGATTGCTAAGCCTCCTATTCACGTTATTGAGCATTGCAGCAGAGAGGGGCAGATAGCTGTCAGCTGCCTCATACACATCTCCAAGCTGCCTCAACTTTCTGAAGCATCTTATCTCCTCATTTTTCAGCTCTATTGAGTTTTTATTCTCCACAAATCTTCTGCTGCTCAGAATTGTGTGGCAGAGTGCAATTTAGGGTTTAATCCCTGGATTTTTTTTTTTTTGTGGTTCTGCACTGTTGGGTCCTGCTGCTGTTCAAAAATAAGTCATATTAGTGTGGACTTTAGTGCCTTTTTACCATTTTTCACCTGTTACTCTGTCTCCGTGCTAAATTCAGTGTTATACCACACGTTATACACCTGCCGGTGTATTAAAGAAAAAAAAGGTTTTCCTGCGTAAAAATACGCTTAACCCCTTAAGGACCGGGGCTTTTTCCGTTTTTTCATTTTCAATTTTTCCTTTTTAACTTTAAAAAATCATAACTCTTTAAAATTTTCACCTATAATTCTATATGATGACTTATTTTTTGCATCACTAATTCTACTTTGTAATGACATTAGTCATTTTACCCAAAAATCTACGGTGAAACGGGGAAAAAAAAATATGTGCGACAAAATTTATGAAAAAACACTATTTTGTAAGTTTTGGGGGCTTCTGTTTTTACGCAGTACATTTATCGGCAAAAATGACACCTTATCTTTATTCTGTAGGTCCATACGGTTAAAATGATACCCTACTTATATAGTTTGATTTTGTGTCACTTCAGAAAAAAATCATGAATACTTGCAGGAAAATGTATACGTTTAAAATTGTAATTTTCTGATCACTATAACTTTTATTTTTCTGTGTTCAGGACGCTATGAGGGCTCATTTTTTGCGCTGTGATCTGAAGTTTTTAGTGGTACCATTTTTGCTCTGATCAGACTTTTTGATCACTTTTTATTCACTTTTTTTGTGGTATAAAAAGTGATAAAAAATGCAATATTTTGGACTTTGGAATTTTTTTGCGCGTACGCCATTGAACGTGTGGTTTAAAAAGTGGTATATTTTTATAGTTCGGAAATTTCCGCACGCGATGATACCACATATGTGTATTTTTATTTTTATTTACACTGTTTTATTTTGTTGCTAGGAAATGCTGGTTGATTCAAACTTTTAATTCAGAAGGGTATACCTGAAAGGGTTAACTTTTTTTTTACACTTTTTTTTACACTTTTTTTTTGCAAGCTGATAGGTGCCATAGAGATCAACTTGCAATGGCTGATTTCATTCACAGACTGCTGCCTTACCGTTGCAAGGCAACAATCAGTGAAATCGGTGATTGATTACTCAAGCCTGGATCTCAGGCTTGAAGCATTCAATCAGCGATCAGACTGTAGGAAAGAAGGTAAGAGACCTTCCTCCTGTAGTACAGCTGTTCGGGATGCTGCGATTATACTGCGGCTATCCAGAACAGCTCCCTGAGCTAGCCGGGCACCTTCACTTTCGTTTTTAGCCGCGCAGCTAAACTTTGAGCGCGCGGCAAAAGGGTTAATAGCGCGCGGCACCGCGATCACTATGACGCCGGGCCCGCCTCGATATGATGCGGGGTTACCGTGTAACCCCGCGTTATATCGCAGGAACGGAACACATGACGTAGCGGTACGTCATGTGTCCTTAAGGAGTTAACAGTGGCCTTATCATTGCAAAGGGCCTAAATTCAAGCAAATAGCGTACCATATACTACCTTTTTTTCTGTCTCTGTGCTAAATTCAGTGTTATGCCACACGTTATACACCTGCCGGTGTATTAAAGAAATTTTTTTTTCCTGAGTACAAATACGCTTAACAGTGGCCTTATCATTGCAAAGGGCCTAAATACAAGCAAATAGCGTACCATATACCACCTTTTTTTCTGTCTCTATGCTAAATTAAGTGTTATACCACACGTTATACACCTGCCGGTGTATTAAAGAAAAAAAAAAAGGGTTTCCTGAGTTAAAATATGCTTAACAGTGGCCTTATCATTGCAAAGGGCCTAAATTCAAGCAAATAGCGTACCATATACCACCTTTTTGTCTGTCTCTATGCTAAATTAAGTGTTATACCACACGTTATACACCTGCCGGTGTATTAAAGAAAAAAAAAAAGGGTTTCCTGAGTAAAAATACGCTTAACAGTGGCCTTATCATTGCAAAGGGCCTAAATTCAAGCAAATACCGTACCAAATACTACCTTTTTTTCTGTCTCTGTGCTAAATTCAGTGTTATGCCACACGTTATACACCTGCCGGTGTATTAAAGAAATTTTTTTTTTCTTGAGTACAAATACGCTTAACAGTGGCCTTATCATTGCAAAGGGCCTAAATACAAGCAAATAGCGTACCATATACCACCTTTTTTTCTGTCTCTATGCTAAATTAAGTGTTATACCACACGTTATACACCTGCCGGTGTATTAAAGAAAAAAAAAAGGGTTTCCTGAGTAAAAATACGCTTAACAGTGGCCTTATCATTGCAAAGGGCCTAAATACAAGCAAATAGTGTACCATATACCGCCTTTTTTTCTGTCTCTGTGCTAAATTAAGTGTTATACCACACATAACGTGTATTAAAGAAAAAAAAGTTTTTCCTGCGTACAAATACGCTTAACAGTGCGCTCATCATTGCAAAGGGCATACATACAACCAAGTAGTGTACTATTTAGTACCTGTACTTCTGTCTCGGTGCTAAATTCAGTGCTATTCCACACATTAGTATACACTGGCTGGTGTTTACAACAAATTTTTTTTTTCTGCGTATAAATATGTTTAATAGTGCGCTCATCATTGCAAAGGGCCTACATACAACAGAGGAGTGTACTATTTAGTAACTGTTATTCTGTCTAGGGCCTATATACTTTAAAAGGACAGCCGTAAGTAATCGCCTGCTGCTGTTCTATACCCTCATAAACGCACTGTATGTCAGGCAGGGAAGTGCCAGGACGTGCACAGAGAAGGGGCAGAGGCCTACATACGTCAGGCAGAGTTGGCAGCAGACTTGGGGCGAGTGGCAGCAGGAGTCGCAGCAATAGGCCTGAGCTCCCGTTAACACCCAGCGGTCGTGTCGTCGACCCATCTCTCCTCGTCAATTGGTTTGCACACTCATCCCCATCATCACAAGCGACATCTGACAACCCCAGTCAAGAGTCGGTGGGTTCCTCAGACACAACCCTCAGTTGGCATGGCCCGGGAGCAGTCCCCTTAATCCCATTGCCTTTGTCCTATGCTGTTCCCTCTCCCAAAGAAGTATCTCATGCTTTGGGTTCAGCTCCACTATTTAGCGAGGACGATGTAATAGAGGACAGTCAGCATCTAATGGGCAGCCAAGAATGTGAGGAGACATGCGTCCCTTGCTCCGCAAGGCGGGCAAGTAGTGATGAGGAGAGTGACATGGGAGGCGGTGTTTCAATTGTTCAGGGTCCTGAGGCAGACACTGTTGTGGAACACGAGGAGGACATCAGTGACGTGCACACATCTTTTGATGATGATGAAGCCGATCGCAATTGGGAGCCGGGTGCAGAAGCCGGGGCTTCATCATCATCATCAGGAGAAGAGATTTGCTCTTTGTCTATGAGGCAGCAAGGCGGTAGCACGGTTGGCAATCAGCGTGGTGGTGGCAGTAGTGGAAATTCAGGAGCTAAACGTGCCAGGGGGAGACCACCTGCTTCGTGGCAAGCTACCATTTAGGGAGGTAGTGGAACAGGGGTTCCTGGAGACGGCGCCAATAGCAGTGAAATAGTGCGAACTGCGGGTGGGAAAATCAGCTACTCTGCGGTGTGGTTGTTCTTCATAAAGAATCCGGAGGACCTTAGCGTAGTCACATGCAAAATCTGTGGGCAGAAAGTGAAGCGTGGCCAGGGTCCCAATCTCGGCACCACGGCCCTGCATCAACACATGATTCGCCACCATAAAGCGGCCTGGGATAACCGTGGCTCCGAGGTAGTGGTCCAGCCTGCCGCATCACCCAGTGGCCATCCGCTCCCTCCGTCATCCAGCCAAGGCTCCACCACCTCAGCCGAAGGGAGCATTGTGTCAAACCCTCCTTCTTGCGCTCCTGCTTCTTCCGCTCGCAGTCAGCCATTCCGCCAACAATCGATCGGCGAAGCCATGTCCAAGAGACAACAGTATGCGTCCACTCATCCAACGGCTCAGAAGTTGAATGTGCTCCTGTCCAAGTTGCTGGTGTTGCAGTCCCTCCCTTTCCAACTGGTGGACTCTGCAGCTTTCAGGGAATTGATGGCTTGTGCCGAGCCGCGGTGGAGAGTCCCAAGCCGTCATTTCTTTGCGAAGAAGGCAGTACCAGCCCTGCATAAGTTTGTACAAGAGAAGGTGGGCCAGTCCTTGAGCCTGTCGGTGTGTTCAAAAGTGCACGGCCCACTGGGTAAATGTTGTTCCTGCACAGCCACAACAGGAACTTGGACAGGTCACACCGCTTCCTCCTCCACGCTCTGGCTCCCAGGCAGTTGGTCCTTTTACAGTGTGCGCCTCCTCCACCTCCTCCCCGTGTCCTCGGCCTCCACTGCACGTCCAAATCTCGGTGGCCCTTCATCATACCACGTGTGTAGGGCACAGCGGTGTCAAGCCGTCCTTCACATGGTTTGCCTTGGTGAATGGAGTCACACAGGGGAGGAACTGCTAAAGTTCATTAGGGAAGAAATCCGAGTATGGCTTACTCCACGAAACTGGAAATGGGAACCATGGTGACCGACAATGGGAAGAACATTGTGGCCGCGCTGCGACAAGGAAGTGTGAACCATTCGCCCTGCATGGCACACGTGTTGAATCTGGTTGTCAAGAAGTTCATCAAGTCTTCACCCCATTTGCAAGACGTCCTGACAATGGCAAGTTAACTGTGCATGCACTTCAGCCACTCGTACACCGCCAAGCACACTTCGCTTGAGCTGCAGCATCAGAACGGTATCCCACAACATAGTCTCATTTGTGGCATTGCCACACTTTGGAATTCCACCCTCCATATGTTGGACAGACTATACGAACAAAGAAAAGCCATCACAGATTTTTTGATGATACAAGCAGATAGGAGTACTCCCCTGTGTAACTTCAATGTGAACGAGTTGCAGCTCATACGTGACACCTGCCGTTTGCTGAGGCCCTTTGAGGAAGCCACATTTTTGTTAGTTGCTCGAATAACGCCATGAATGACGTAATTACACTCCTACATTTACTCCAAAAAATGATTGAAAACATGGCTGGTCACGGCAATGGAGACGTTGCACCTACATCAGAAGGCTACATGAGTCCTGTGGGGGATGAACTGGAGGAGGATGATGTGCGGCAGAGCGAAGCACTGTTTACGGTGGATGAGATGGCCGGTGTTTCTGGTCATTGGACAGGAGAGGAGGAGCAGGAGCAGCCAGAGGAGCTGGAGGGTTATTACGAGGGAGGCGAGACAGAGGACCCAGACACACCGTGGCAGTATGCAGTGGAGATGGAGGCAGGTAGTCACAGCGAGTCACTGTCACAAATGGCACGATACATGCTGAGTTGCTTGCGTAGTGACCCCAAAATTGTCACAATTCGTCAGCGCGATGACTTCTGGATCTCCACCTTATTAGACCCTCGCTACCGGCCCAGAATGGGGGCCTTTTTTACACCCACTGAGAGGGAGGACAAACTGACCTACTTCAAGGAGCTTCTACGTAGACGCATAGGCGTGCGCAGCCTATTGCATTAGGGTGTGCACCCTAAAGCACAAACTCACTCTGCGCACGCGTGTGTGTGTGTGTGTATACATACATATACACACACACACTCCTGCTTGAATAGTGTAGGAGGATTGGATCCAGGGCCAGTTTTAGGCTTAGCGTGGCCCTGGGCAAAATCAGAAGTGGGGTCCCAAATGTCGTAATAGTGCACTAATCAGATTAGCACATTTTTGGTCACTTCAAATACCATAAAAAATATCTAAAAAGCAAAAAAAATATGGTACCGATAAAAACTACAAATCACAGCGCTAAAAATTACCCTCATACATCCCCATATACAGAAAAATAAAGTGCTATAGGGATCAGAATAGTACAATTTTATATTTTTGTATTCACATTAGGTTGGCAGCATAGTTCCCCCACATTAGGTTGGCAGTATAGTTCCCCCACATTAGGTTAGTAGTACAGTTCCCCCACATTAGGTTGGCAGTATAGTTCCCCCACATTAGGTGCAGTACAGTTCCCCCACATTAGGTGCAGTACAGTTCCCCCACATTAAGTGCAGTACAGTTCCCCCACATTAGGTGCAGTATAGTTCCCCCACATTAGGTGCAGTATAGTTATAATTGTAGGGAGGAGGACAAGTCTAGAATTTACCATGAGGCTTACGGGACTAATTCTACCCCTGATCTTATATTTGCCAAGGGGTTCAATGGGCGGAGCCAAATTTTTGCCTAAAAAGTGCGTGTTATACGCCGATAAATACGGTATATTGATTGACAAATACAATATGTCTACTTTATATTTTCATCATAAAGTTGACATGTTTTTACTTTTGGAAGACATCAGAGGCTTCAAAGTTCAGCAGCAATTTTCCAATTTTTCACAAAATTTTCAAAATCGGAATTTTTCAGGGACCAGTTCAGTTTTGAAGTGGATTTGAAGGGCCTTCATATTAGAAATACCACATAAATGAGCCCATTATAAAAACTGCGCCCCTCAACGTATCCAAAATGACATTCAGTAAGTGTGTTAACCCTTTAGATGTTTCACAGGAATAGCAGCAAAGTGAAGGAGGAAATTCAAAATCTCCATTTTTTACACTCGCATGTTCTTGTAGACCCAGTTTTTGAATTTTTACAAGGGGTAATAGGAAAAAAAGCCCCCCAAAATTTGTAACCCAATTTCTCTCGAGTAAGGAAATACCTCATATGTGTATGTCAAGTGTTCAGCGGGCGCAGAAGAGGGCTCAGAAGGGAAGGAACAACAATGGGATTTTGGAGAGTGAATTTTGCTGGAATGGTTTTTGGGGGGCATGTCGCCCCTATGGTGCCAGAACAGCAGAAAACCCCCAAATGGCATACCTTTTTGGAAACTACACCCCTCAAGGCACATAACAAGGGGTCCAGTTAGCCTTAACACTAGAGATGAGCGAATCGAAGTTGACGAACCCGAATTTGTTACGAATTTAATGAAAAATTCGTTTCACAACGAATACGAATATCGCCGCGATTCCATCGCACGAATCGCTTCATTAAACTCCATTTTACAGCGTTCCAGGCTATTGGAGACCTAAGATGGCGGATCCACATGTGAGTACATGGGGCAGGGGATTATGGGAGGGCGGGAATGAAGGAAGGCGGTCTGACCCTGAACCACATGTGAGATGCAGCCTATCAGTGTTCACTGACCCCTGTGATGTCACAGGCCCTATATAATCGGCGGCCATCTTGCCTCTCTTCATTTCATCTATGCAGTCAGATGGAGAGGACGGGACTGCGTGTGTGTGAATAGCTCATACCACAGCGTTACACTGCAACTGCTAGTCACATCAGCATTAGGGAAAGGCAGGAGTGCAGAGTGCTGTGCTGTTACTCTGAGAAGGATCATTGATTGCTAAGCCTCCTATTCACGTTATTGAGCATTGCAGCAGAGAGGGGCAGATAGCTGTCAGCTGCCTCATACACATCTCCAAGCTGCCTCAACTTTCTGAAGCATCTTATCTCCTCATTTTTCAGCTCTATTGAGTTTTTATTCTCCACAAATCTTCTGCTGCTCAGAATTGTGTGGCAGAGTGCAATTTAGGGTTTAATCCCTGGATTTTTTTTTTTTTGTGGTTCTGCACTGTTGGGTCCTGCTGCTGTTCAGAAATAAGTCATATTAGTGTGGACTTTAGTGCCTTTTTACCATTTTTCACCTGTTACTCTGTCTCCGTGCTAAATTCAGTGTTATACCACACGTTATACACCTGCCGGTGTATTAAAGAAAAAAAAGGTTTTCCTGCGTAAAAATACGCTTAACCCCTTAAGGACCGGGGCTTTTTCCGTTTTTTCATTTTCAATTTTTCCTTTTTAACTTTAAAAAATCATAACTCTTTAAAATTTTCACCTATAATTCTATATGATGACTTATTTTTTGCATCACTAATTCTACTTTGTAATGACATTAGTCATTTTACCCAAAAATCTACGGTGAAACGGGGAAAAAAAAATATGTGCGACAAAATTTATGAAAAAACACTATTTTGTAAGTTTTGGGGGCTTCTGTTTTTACGCAGTACATTTATCGGCAAAAATGACACCTTATCTTTATTCTGTAGGTCCATACGGTTAAAATGATACCCTACTTATATAGTTTGATTTTGTGTCACTTCAGAAAAAAATCATGAATACTTGCAGGAAAATGTATACGTTTAAAATTGTAATTTTCTGATCACTATAACTTTTATTTTTCTGTGTTCAGGACGCTATGAGGGCTCATTTTTTGCGCTGTGATCTGAAGTTTTTAGTGGTACCATTTTTGCTCTGATCAGACTTTTTGATCACTTTTTATTCACTTTTTTTGTGGTATAAAAAGTGATAAAAAATGCAATATTTTGGACTTTGGAATTTTTTTGCGCGTACGCCATTGAACGTGTGGTTTAAAAAGTGGTATATTTTTATAGTTCGGAAATTTCCGCACGCGATGATACCACATATGTGTATTTTTATTTTTATTTACACTGTTTTATTTTGTTGCTAGGAAATGCTGGTTGATTCAAACTTTTAATTCAGAAGGGTATACCTGAAAGGGTTAACTTTTTTTTTACACTTTTTTTTACACTTTTTTTTTGCAAGCTGATAGGTGCCATAGAGATCAACTTGCAATGGCTGATTTCATTCACAGACTGCTGCCTTACCGTTGCAAGGCAACAATCAGTGAAATCGGTGATTGATTACTCAAGCCTGGATCTCAGGCTTGAAGCATTCAATCAGCGATCAGACTGTAGGAAAGAAGGTAAGAGACCTTCCTCCTGTAGTACAGCTGTTCGGGATGCTGCGATTATACTGCGGCTATCCAGAACAGCTCCCTGAGCTAGCCGGGCACCTTCACTTTCGTTTTTAGCCGCGCAGCTAAACTTTGAGCGCGCGGCAAAAGGGTTAATAGCGCGCGGCACCGCGATCACTATGACGCCGGGCCCGCCTCGATATGATGCGGGGTTACCGTGTAACCCCGCGTTATATCGCAGGAACGGAACACATGACGTAGCGGTACGTCATGTGTCCTTAAGGAGTTAACAGTGGCCTTATCATTGCAAAGGGCCTAAATTCAAGCAAATAGCGTACCATATACTACCTTTTTTTCTGTCTCTGTGCTAAATTCAGTGTTATGCCACACGTTATACACCTGCCGGTGTATTAAAGAAATTTTTTTTTCCTGAGTACAAATACGCTTAACAGTGGCCTTATCATTGCAAAGGGCCTAAATACAAGCAAATAGCGTACCATATACCACCTTTTTGTCTGTCTCTATGCTAAATTAAGTGTTATACCACACGTTATACACCTGCCGGTGTATTAAAGAAAAAAAAAAAGGGTTTCCTGAGTAAAAATACGCTTAACAGTGGCCTTATCATTGCAAAGGGCCTAAATTCAAGCAAATAGCGTACCATATACCACCTTTTTGTCTGTCTCTATGCTAAATTAAGTGTTATACCACACGTTATACACCTGCCGGTGTATTAAAGAAAAAAAAAAAGGGTTTCCTGAGTAAAAATACGCTTAACAGTGGCCTTATCATTGCAAAGGGCCTAAATTCAAGCAAATACCGTACCAAATACTACCTTTTTTTCTGTCTCTGTGCTAAATTCAGTGTTATGCCACACGTTATACACCTGCCGGTGTATTAAAGAAATTTTTTTTTTCTTGAGTACAAATACGCTTAACAGTGGCCTTATCATTGCAAAGGGCCTAAATACAAGCAAATAGCGTACCATATACCACCTTTTTTTCTGTCTCTATGCTAAATTAAGTGTTATACCACACGTTATACACCTGCCGGTGTATTAAAGAAAAAAAAAAGGGTTTCCTGAGTAAAAATACGCTTAACAGTGGCCTTATCATTGCAAAGGGCCTAAATACAAGCAAATAGTGTACCATATACCGCCTTTTTTTCTGTCTCTGTGCTAAATTAAGTGTTATACCACACATAACGTGTATTAAAGAAAAAAAAGTTTTTCCTGCGTACAAATACGCTTAACAGTGCGCTCATCATTGCAAAGGGCATACATACAACCAAGTAGTGTACTATTTAGTACCTGTACTTCTGTCTCGGTGCTAAATTCAGTGCTATTCCACACATTAGTATACACTGGCTGGTGTTTACAACAAATTTTTTTTTTCTGCGTATAAATATGTTTAATAGTGCGCTCATCATTGCAAAGGGCCTACATACAACAGAGGAGTGTACTATTTAGTAACTGTTATTCTGTCTAGGGCCTATATACTTTAAAAGGACAGCCGTAAGTAATCGCCTGCTGCTGTTCTATACCCTCATAAACGCACTGTATGTCAGGCAGGGAAGTGCCAGGACGTGCACAGAGAAGGGGCAGAGGCCTACATACGTCAGGCAGAGTTGGCAGCAGACTTGGGGCGAGTGGCAGCAGGAGTCGCAGCAATAGGCCTGAGCTCCCGTTAACACCCAGCGGTCGTGTCGTCGACCCATCTCTCCTCGTCAATTGGTTTGCACACTCATCCCCATCATCACAAGCGACATCTGACAACCCCAGTCAAGAGTCGGTGGGTTCCTCAGACACAACCCTCAGTTGGCATGGCCCGGGAGCAGTCCCCTTAATCCCATTGCCTTTGTCCTATGCTGTTCCCTCTCCCAAAGAAGTATCTCATGCTTTGGGTTCAGCTCCACTATTTAGCGAGGACGATGTAATAGAGGACAGTCAGCATCTAATGGGCAGCCAAGAATGTGAGGAGACATGCGTCCCTTGCTCCGCAAGGCGGGCAAGTAGTGATGAGGAGAGTGACATGGGAGGCGGTGTTTCAATTGTTCAGGGTCCTGAGGCAGACACTGTTGTGGAACACGAGGAGGACATCAGTGACGTGCACACATCTTTTGATGATGATGAAGCCGATCGCAATTGGGAGCCGGGTGCAGAAGCCGGGGCTTCATCATCATCATCAGGAGAAGAGATTTGCTCTTTGTCTATGAGGCAGCAAGGCGGTAGCACGGTTGGCAATCAGCGTGGTGGTGGCAGTAGTGGAAATTCAGGAGCTAAACGTGCCAGGGGGAGACCACCTGCTTCGTGGCAAGCTACCATTTAGGGAGGTAGTGGAACAGGGGTTCCTGGAGACGGCGCCAATAGCAGTGAAATAGTGCGAACTGCGGGTGGGAAAATCAGCTACTCTGCGGTGTGGTTGTTCTTCATAAAGAATCCGGAGGACCTTAGCGTAGTCACATGCAAAATCTGTGGGCAGAAAGTGAAGCGTGGCCAGGGTCCCAATCTCGGCACCACGGCCCTGCATCAACACATGATTCGCCACCATAAAGCGGCCTGGGATAACCGTGGCTCCGAGGTAGTGGTCCAGCCTGCCGCATCACCCAGTGGCCATCCGCTCCCTCCGTCATCCAGCCAAGGCTCCACCACCTCAGCCGAAGGGAGCATTGTGTCAAACCCTCCTTCTTGCGCTCCTGCTTCTTCCGCTCGCAGTCAGCCATTCCGCCAACAATCGATCGGCGAAGCCATGTCCAAGAGACAACAGTATGCGTCCACTCATCCAACGGCTCAGAAGTTGAATGTGCTCCTGTCCAAGTTGCTGGTGTTGCAGTCCCTCCCTTTCCAACTGGTGGACTCTGCAGCTTTCAGGGAATTGATGGCTTGTGCCGAGCCGCGGTGGAGAGTCCCAAGCCGTCATTTCTTTGCGAAGAAGGCAGTACCAGCCCTGCATAAGTTTGTACAAGAGAAGGTGGGCCAGTCCTTGAGCCTGTCGGTGTGTTCAAAAGTGCACGGCCCACTGGGTAAATGTTGTTCCTGCACAGCCACAACAGGAACTTGGACAGGTCACACCGCTTCCTCCTCCACGCTCTGGCTCCCAGGCAGTTGGTCCTTTTACAGTGTGCGCCTCCTCCACCTCCTCCCCGTGTCCTCGGCCTCCACTGCACGTCCAAATCTCGGTGGCCCTTCATCATACCACGTGTGTAGGGCACAGCGGTGTCAAGCCGTCCTTCACATGGTTTGCCTTGGTGAATGGAGTCACACAGGGGAGGAACTGCTAAAGTTCATTAGGGAAGAAATCCGAGTATGGCTTACTCCACGAAACTGGAAATGGGAACCATGGTGACCGACAATGGGAAGAACATTGTGGCCGCGCTGCGACAAGGAAGTGTGAACCATTCGCCCTGCATGGCACACGTGTTGAATCTGGTTGTCAAGAAGTTCATCAAGTCTTCACCCCATTTGCAAGACGTCCTGACAATGGCAAGTTAACTGTGCATGCACTTCAGCCACTCGTACACCGCCAAGCACACTTCGCTTGAGCTGCAGCATCAGAACGGTATCCCACAACATAGTCTCATTTGTGGCATTGCCACACTTTGGAATTCCACCCTCCATATGTTGGACAGACTATACGAACAAAGAAAAGCCATCACAGATTTTTTGATGATACAAGCAGATAGGAGTACTCCCCTGTGTAACTTCAATGTGAACGAGTTGCAGCTCATACGTGACACCTGCCGTTTGCTGAGGCCCTTTGAGGAAGCCACATTTTTGTTAGTTGCTCGAATTACGCCATGAATGACGTAATTACACTCCTACATTTACTCCAAAAAATGATTGAAAACATGGCTGGTCACGGCAATGGAGACGTTGCACCTACATCAGAAGGCTACATGAGTCCTGTGGGGGATGAACTGGAGGAGGATGATGTGCGGCAGAGCGGAGCACTGTTTACGGTGGATGAGATGGCCGGTGTTTCTGGTCATTGGACAGGAGAGGAGGAGCAGGAGCAGCCAGAGGAGCTGGAGGGTTATTACGAGGGAGGCGAGACAGAGGACCCAGACACACCGTGGCAGTATGCAGTGGAGATGGAGGCAGGTAGTCACAGCGAGTCACTGTCACAAATGGCACGATACATGCTGAGTTGCTTGCGTAGTGACCCCAAAATTGTCACAATTCGTCAGCGCGATGACTTCTGGATCTCCACCTTATTAGACCCTCGCTACCGGCCCAGAATGGGGGCCTTTTTTACACCCACTGAGAGGGAGGACAAACTGACCTACTTCAAGGAGCTTCTACGTAGACGCATAGGCGTGCGCAGCCTATTGCATTAGGGTGTGCACCCTAAAGCACAAACTCACTCTGCGCACGCGTGTGTGTGTGTGTGTATACATACATATACACACACACACTCCTGCTTGAATAGTGTAGGAGGATTGGATCCAGGGCCAGTTTTAGGCTTAGCGTGGCCCTGGGCAAAATCAGAAGTGGGGTCCCAAATGTCGTAATAGTGCACTAATCAGATTAGCACATTTTTGGTCACTTCAAATACCATAAAAAATATCTAAAAAGCAAAAAAAATATGGTACCGATAAAAACTACAAATCACAGCGCTAAAAATTACCCTCATACATCCCCATATACAGAAAAATAAAGTGCTATAGGGATCAGAATAGTACAATTTTATATTTTTGTATTCACATTAGGTTGGCAGCATAGTTCCCCCACATTAGGTTGGCAGTATAGTTCCCCCACATTAGGTTAGTAGTACAGTTCCCCCACATTAGGTTGGCAGTATAGTTCCCCCACATTAGGTGCAGTACAGTTCCCCCACATTAGGTGCAGTACAGTTCCCCCACATTAGGTGCAGTACAGTTCCCCCACATTAGGTGCAGTATAGTTCCCCCACATTAGGTGCAGTATAGTTATAATTGTAGGGAGGAGGACAAGTCTAGAATTTACCATGAGGCTTACGGGACTAATTCTACCCCTGATCTTATATTTGCCAAGGGGTTCAATGGGCGGAGCCAAAGGATTGTCAAAATTAGGTTTTGCCTAGAGTGTCAAAAATCCATGCACCAGCCCTGACTAGACCTCCCACTTGTGTGTATGTTTGCTGGTGTTTATAGGGAGGCATTTCATGTGGATTTGAAAAAAAAATTGTAAGTTGAATGGTAAAACTCATGTTTGTTCTTTACTTGGCAAACAGAAGAACACTTTCACTATAAGATGGGGGCACAGAGGGGGGAATATTCCAAATAGAATTTTTTTTTGCACCAGATTGGTTGAAAAAGTGATGCGGCACCCAGCAAGCTTGGAGCAGTGTGCACGTTGTAGTTTTGGGTCTGCAGCTGTCCCAAAACTAGGACTCTCAGCATGTTGCACCATAATCTAAATTGTACTCCTATATAGTGCAAGATGTGTGGAGTTGTAGTTTTGGTCATCATAGATTGTATCAGGGCATGCTGGGAATTGTAGTTGGTAACTGCACCTCCCAGCATTGCATTCCTTCAAGGAATGCAATGCTGGGATTTGCAGTTACCAACTACAATTCCCAGCATGCCCTGATACAATATATGGTGACCAAAACTACAACTCCCATTATGTTGCACTATACTATAATATAGGTTATATGGTGCTACATGCTGGGGGGAGCTGTAGTTTCGGTTCAGCTGCCGAGATATAGGCTGGAATCTGGATCACGGAAATTTCTTGATCCAGATTCCAGCCTATATCTCTGCAGCTGAACTGAAACTACAGCTCCCCCCAGCATGTAGCACCATATAACCTATACTATAGTGCAACATAATGGGAGTTGTAGTTTTGGGTCAGCTGCAAAACATAAGCTGTATCAGGGCATGCTGGGCATTACAAATAGTAACTGCAACTCCCAGCATGCCCTGATACAATCTTGGTCTGCTCTGCAGCTTTCCCAAAATTAATGCATTGCTTCCCCAGGACTCAGGAGTATAGTGCAACATAATGGGAGTTGTAGTTTTGGGTCAGCCTATGGTTTTGCCGCTGACCCAAAACTAATTTTGGGACAGCTGCAGAGCAGACCGAGATTGTGTCAGGGCATGCTGGGAGTTGCAGTTAATACTAACTGTAATGCCCAGCATACCCTGATACTATCAGGGCATGCTGGGCGTTACAGTAGTAACTGCAACTCCCAGCATGCAACTCCCAGTATGCCCTGACCACACCACACATGCCCAGGCTCACAGCTCAGGACTACATCCCCATCATGTATGATTGTGACTGTCTATTATATGTAGGCTCACAGCTCAGGACTACATCCCCATCATGTATGATTGTGACTGTCTATTATATGTAGCCTACATATAATAGACAATCACACAAGATGGGGATGTAGTCCTTAGCTGTGAGCCTATATATAATAGACAATCACAATCATACATGATGGGGATGTAGTCCTGAGCTGTGAGCCTACATAATGTAGGCTCACAGTTCAGGACTACATCCCCATCATGTATGGCAGCAGGCAAGCAGCCACTTACCGGCACTTGCTGCTGCAGGCCTCTCTTCCTTAGCTGCCCTCTCCAGCAGCCCAGACTCCAGAGCTGGGGGCCCGGGCTTCTCCTGTCCTTGCTCTGGCAGCGGGCCTCTCCTGTGCGGGCTCTCCAGAAACAGTGCGCGCGTGCGTCATGACGTCATGTGCAGCCGTGCACACTGACGCCGGACCCATCAGCCCCCGCACTCTTAAAGTGGCCCCGGGCGGCATGTAAGGTCAGTCAGCGTAGGGATAATGTGTGTAGTAGTGGTCGCGGCGCCGAGCGGGGGGTGGTGGGGGGGAGTGGTGTGTGGGTGGGGGGTCGGGCTGGTGATGTCGGCGAAAAAAAAAAGAGTCCTGCAGCAGCGGGCCGCGGCCGCGGTGATTAGGGTGTGCCTGTGCCTATGCCTTCTGTGACAGCCGGGATCATGCAAAATTACCGGGCGGTCGGGTCCCAGAGACCCGATCAGCCCGGTATCGCCGCAGATCACAGGGGCGATTTCCCTAGCGATTTGCGGCGATCACCGACATGGGGGGCCTACATGGCCCCCCTCGGCGTTAGCCCTGGATCCCTGCTGAAGGATTTCAGCAGGGATCCGCTTGCGATCTCCACCGGGTGAGCGGCGGAGACCAGGAAAAGACCATGACGTATGCATACGTCATGGGTCCTTAAGGGGTTAAGAATATTACTTGGCATTAATATTAATAATATATTACCTTTCTGTCATTGACATTGTGTCCCAGTCACTGCCACACATTAGACTTGTGCACTACAAAAATTTTTGTTTTGTTTTGTTTCGTTTTTTCGTTTTGGAAAAAACTTTTCGCTTCGGCAATATTTTCGGTTTTGATTCTTCGGATACATTCAGTATTCAGTATTCGGGTGTTCGGGGCTGATTTTTTTTTCGGATACATTCGGTATTCGGGTGTTTGGGGTTGATTTTTTTCGGATACATTCGGTATTCGGGTACATTCGGTAAATCTTTTTATTCTTTTTTTGGACTTTAGCGATCCTAAAAAATTATGGAGATGCCTTTTTTATTAAAGTTTCGTAGGGTACCATAAAAAAAATCATAACAAAAAAGATACAGTAGTGATGGAAAAAATTGTATCTAACGAAATGTATCTTTTTTATTATGAAATGTTTATTAATTTTTAAACAGGGATCAATTTATGTGAACGGGTAAAGCACTAAAAATGTAGCCGACAATAATGAAAATGTAGTGTGTGCGTGTTTTTCACTTTTTTTAAAAAAAATATTTTAGGTAGTACTACTACTCCCAGCATGGAACACACTCTTCCATGTTGGGAGTAGTAGTTACCTGTACTAATTGACAGATCGCTGGGGTCCCTTGCGATCTTATTGTATAGATGGGGCGAAAGCTCTTCTATGGTCCCCTGCACTCACGTATATATACACATATTCATATTTCCCGCAGAGCTGTGATATGTCTCGCTACGATATGTCTATTAATGCAGGTACTACAGCTCCCAGCATGGAGCAGAGTGTGCTCCATGTTGGGACTATTAGTACCTGCAGTAAGGGACAGATCCCAGCGGATGTCACTCCTCCTGACACCTTCTGCAATGTCCTGATGTGAATGTCGGGATCAGCTGTTCTCATGGCTACAGAGCCGGGAGAACAGCTGACGCTGAGCCGTAGGTATACATGGTATATCTACTGCCCAGCAAGAACTTACAGTGAGCCTGCAATGTGTATACAGTATACACATTGCTGGCTCACTTAACCCCTTGCTGAGCTGTGCGCTATGCGCAAGCCCAGCAAGGGAAGAGTGAACTTACACTGCTGGACAGTGTAGGTTAACCCTTTGGGCGGTATACACTATATACAGCTATCTATAGATAGCTGTATATAGTGTATACAGAAGACGAAGTCCGCTTACTTCTCTCGAGTACCGGGCAGGTCTGTGTAGCTCCGCCCCTAGTGATGATGTCATTAGGGGGCGGGGCTACAGAAAGGAACAAGGCTAGTTAATCTGAAGCTCTGTTCACATTGTCCGTTTTGTATAATGTGAACAGACCTTTCTGGCAGTGTCTACCCAGACAGGGAGACTCCAGCTGTTGCTAAACTACAACTCCCAGCATGCCCAGACAGCCAGAGGCTGTCTGGGCATGCTAGGAGTTGTAGTTTTGCACCAATTGGTGGCTCCCTGTTTGGGTAGACATTGTATCATGGGTGCTCTCCCCAGCGGACAGCGGCAAAAATGTCATAACCATTTTTTTGTGTTTTTTTTCTTCTCGTTTCAGATCCGTGTATGCAGAGGATTACTGCGGATTCGATGGATTACGGTGGATTATTATTTTTTTCTTTTAATAAAATGGTTAATGAGGGCTGTGGGGGAGTGTTTTTTTAAATAAAATAATTTTTCCAATGTGTTGTGTTTTTTTTTATGAATTTTCAGGGTTAGTAGTGGAAGCTGGTCTTATTTACTGAATCCATTACTAAGCCAGGGCTTAGCGCTAGCCCCAAAAACAGCTAGCGCTAACCCCCAATTATTACCCCGGTACCCACCGCCACAGGGGTGCCGGGAAGAGCCGGTACCAACAGGCCCGGAGCGTCAAAAATGGTGCTCCTGGGCCTAGGCGGTAACAGGCTGGCGTTATTTAGGCTTGGGAGGGCCAGTAACAATGGTCCCCGCCCACCCTGGTAACATCAGGCTGTTGCTGTTTGGTTGGTATTGTGCTGAGAATGAAAATACGGGGAACCCTATACGTTTTTTTATTTTATTTTTTTTAAATAGTTGTAGTTCTGTAACATCTGTCCCTTCAGATTTAGCAATTTTCATGAAATTTTTGAAAATTGCTTCTCTACTTTGAAGCCCTCTAATTTAAAAAAAAAGCAAAAATATGTCCATTTTATGATGCCAACATAAAGTGAACATATTGTACTTGTGAAGAAAAATAAAATTTATTGTGAATATCAATTTTCCTTACAAGTAGAGAGCTTCAAAGTTAGAAAAATGCAAAATTTTCAAAATTTTCATTAAATTTGGGGATTTTTCACCCAAAAAAGGATGCAAGTAACGCCGAAAATGTACCACCAAAATAAAATAGAATATGTCACGAAAAAACAATCTCAGAATCAGAATATTCGGTAAAAGTGTTTTCGCGTTATTAATTCGTAAAGTGACGGTGGTCAGAATTGCGAAAAAGGGCCCAGTCCTTAAGGTGAAAAAGGGTTGCGTCCTTAAGGGGTTAAGAAACACCTTATTTTCTGTGCGCCAATGCAAAATTCTCTAATAGTGCCCCTCCCGAGACTAGACTCTGGATCCGCCCCTGGTTGTGGTTAAACTTTACTTTCCTGGAAAAGTTTCTGAGTTGCCCATAGCAACCAATCAGATTGCTTCCTTCATTTTTCAGAGGCCTTTTCAAAAATGAAAGAAGCAATCTGATTGGTTGCTATGGGCAACAGCACAACTCTTCCTCTGCACTGGTTTTGCTGAATCTCCCCCATAGAGGAAGATTTATCAAAACCCAAAACCTGTCCAGAGGAAAAGTTTCTGAGTTGCCCATAGCAACCAATCAGATCGCTCCTTTAATTTTTCATAGGCTTTTTCAAGAATAAAAGAAGCAATCTGATTGGTTGCTATGGGCATCTCAGCAGCTTTTCCACTGGTCAGGTTTTGATAAATCTCTCTCTATGGGGGAGATTCATCAAAACCAGTGTAGAGGAAGAGTTATGCAGTTGCCCATAGCAACCAATCAGATTGCTTCTTTCATTTTTGAAAAGACCTCTGAAAAATGAAGGAAGCAATCTGATTGGTTGCTTTGGGCAACTCAGAAACTTTTCCAGAAATGGAGGATGCTAACTTTTTGTATCTTATATGGAATTATTCCTATATTCATACATTTTGGAATCATCGATCTTATTGAAAAAAGGTATAACATTAAGATCGAACGAGACCCTTAGAGGCTTATCCTTGGAGATGTCGGGGAGTCTATATATAAGAAAAGTTTAATTAGACTATTTCCTTATGCAAAGGTGCTGTCCGGGCATGCTGGGAGTTGTGGTTTTGCAGCGGTTGGGGGTTCGCAGCTTAGAGACCACTGCTATAGAGGGTGCAAATGTATCCGAGCCCTGGAACTCAAATAATGTGAAATATGAGATGATCAAAATGGAGCCCCTGCGCTAATTACTTGGGTTCTGGGGTCTGTAAGGTCCATAGTAGAAACATCAGGTTCTGTCCATAGCAGATACTAAATCTTGGCAGCTCTAAGAAACAAGCAGTCATCGTGACATCAGACATGTGATGTCATAGACAGCTGGAGTCCTGACATCCCACTGACAGCCGCCCGAGCCTTCATTCTGTAGATTGGTACAGTGCGATTAGCAACTTCTATTTCTTCTTCTTGACTGAGATGGAGCTAAAAGGTTTGGGGTTCGTCCCCCTTCTGTTGGCGTTTTGGTGTGCGGCCTGGCTTGCCACCAGCTACATCGTGACGGTCGTCCTCGGCCATGCCGCCTCGCCACTGATGCACATCAGGTAAGATAAACAAGCACAAGATTCTTATTTCATGGGTTGGGAGTGAGGAAATATCCACAATAACATTGGTTTCTTTTCCTTCACAGTGACGTGGGAAATTTCTTTCCCGAAAACATATTATTGAGAATTGGTTTCATAGGGACATCCATTGGCACTTTGGTACTAACCTTTCTTATTTATAAGTATATGGTTATGCATACTGAAGAGTTCAGGGGTCATCAGGTCCTGATCCAGAGGATCCTGCTGGCCATTGTGTGGGCCTCCTGTTTTGGTACAGCTGTCATGCATGTATTGTCCCCCGAAGAATATCCCAGGATACACTTTGTCAGCACGATAATTTCCATTACATGTGAAGCCTTATACTACCTTGGGCAGTCCATCCAGATGTATAAATTACCAGGAGCAAACAAAGTCATCCGCCATAGTAGATGCACCTGCTGTGGCCTGACTTTTACCTGCGCAATTTTCTACTTTGGATATAAAACATTACAGGAATTATTCTATGATGATGAAGACTGGGACGAGATCCGTGAAATCACCACCATAATCATCGAGTGGGTGATGCTTCTACTGATCCTGATAAACACCGTGACCTATTATTCCACCATGCAGAGGTTAATGTTAACCGTCTCCAGGAACAGCTGCAAACTCTCTCTTAGAGTAAGAATTGATGACTGCGGGGTGTAGACCTCCACGGGGGCCATCAAGTGGACTTCTGGGAGAGATACTGCACAGGACACGGAAAAACCATAAAAAAAATAATATGAGCTGGTAATATTACCTATACAAAAAATTAAAAAAAATTTTAAAAAAATATTGGTGTATGACGTGTAATACCTACCGTATATACTCGAGTATAAGCCGAGTTTTTCAGCACCATTTTTCTTGCTGAAAACGCCCCCCTCGGCTTATACTCGAGTGATCTCTCCGCCTGTCAATCCCTTTTCAGTGGTCTTCAACCTGCGGACCTCCAGATGTTGTAAAACTACAACTCCCAGCATGCCCAGACAGCCATCGGCTGTCTGAACATGCTGGGTGTTGTAGTTTTGAAACCTCTGGAGGTCCGCAGGTTGAAGACCACTTCGGCCTTCGTCATCATCCAGGCCCCCCCCTCTTTTGTTTTGTACTCACCCCCCCAGTTTGGGTGAGCTGGTCCGGGCCATCTATGCTGCAGGGACCGTCCGGTGGGGAGGGATACTCGTTCCGGGCTGTCCATTTTCACCGGAGGGCTCTCTTCATGCGCAACGTCCCTGTGCGTCGTCGTCAAGGCAACATCACTAGGACCAGCTCACCCTAACTTCCTGCCGAGGGGAGGTGAGTACAAAACAAAAAGGCCACAGTGGTCTTCAACCTGCGGACCTCCAGAGGTTTCAAAACTACAACTCCCAGCATTCCCGGACTGTCCGGGCATGCTGGGAGTTGTGGTTGTGCAACATCTGGAGGTCCGCAGGTTGAAGACCACTGATGAAGGGATTGACAGGCGGTGATGATGAAAGGGAGGGGGATGATGATTAAGGGGGGGGATGATGATGAAGGGGGGGGATGATGATGAAGGCCGCAGTGGTCTTCAACCTGCGGACCTCCAGAGGTTTCAAACTACAATCCCAGCATGCCCAGACAGCCGATGGCTGTCCGGGCATGCTGGAGGTTGTAGTTTTGCAACATCTAGAGGTCCGCAGGTTGAAAACCACTGATGAAGGGATTGACAGGCGGTGATGATGATGAAGGGGGGGGGATGATGACGGGGGTCTGGTTGATTACATGGGGGGATGATGTATTTCCCACCCTAGGCCTATAGTGAAATTAGGGGCCTCGGCTTATATTCGGGTCGGCTTATACTCGAGTATATACGTTAGAAAACCAGAATCATTATAACCTCCCTCTGCATTACCCTGTTTATTATTTTCCAAGCAAGCACTTTGTTCTAATTCGTCCACTCTCTGGCGTGCTCCTTGTATAAGGGGTTTGGGATACACTTTTTGTTTAAAACGATTCTCCAGGTTATCTAGTTGTTGCTGGCATTTTTGTGTGGAAGAACAATTCCTCCGGATTCTTTTCATTTGACTTAATGGAATGATCTTCTTCCATTGTTTCCGATGGCAACTGTTAAAGTCGAGGTAGTTCCTTAAAATAGGTGGCAGTATGCGAACAGCCATCCTGAATATAGATATTTAAATCCAGGGACTAAAATGTTTTTGGGGGACTGATGCAGCTCTGCCTTTGGCAATCTCTGGCTCTGCCATAGCGCTTTTTTTGAAGGGGCGTGTCGGCTGCCGCTTCGTCTGGTTGTCAACACGCGCTATCTGGCCAGCGAGCCAGGGCCCCGTACAGGAGATCGCGGGGGCCCCCCAGCGGTCAGACCCCTCCCCCGCAATCTGAAACTTATCCCCTACCCTTGGGATATTGGATGTTTTTCAGCACTGGACTACTCCTTTAATTGCCTCCAAAATGAAGTTCCTCTAATGTATTTTTTTTCGGTCTTTATGTACCTTAGGTAGAAAATAAACATAAGGTACATTTAGGTTGGGGTTAAATATATATCATGTTTTTCCCTCTTAACTCCTTGGGGACGGAGCCCATTATAACCCTAAGGACGGGAGCATTTTTTGCAATTCTGATCACTGTCACTTTAAGCATTAATAACTCTGGGATGTTTTTACTTTTCATTCTGATTCCGAGATAGTTTTTTCATGACATATTCTACTTTATGTTAGTGGTATATTTTTGTCGATACTTGCATCATTTCTTGGTGAAAAATTCCAAAATTTGATGAAAGAATTGAAAATTTTGCATTTTTCTAACTTTGAAGCTCTCTGCTTGTAAGGAAATCAGACATTCCAAATAAATTATATATTGATTTACAAATACAATATGTCTACTTTATATTTGCATCATAAAGTTGAGATGTTTTTACTTTTGGAAAACATCAGAGGGATTAAAAGTTCAGAAGCAATTTTCCAATTTTTCACAAAATTTTCAAAATCAGAATTTTTCAGGGGCCAGTTCAGTTTTGAAGTGGATTTGAAGGGCCTTCATATTAGAAATACCCCATCAATTACCCCATTATAAAAACTGCACCCCTCAAAGTATTCAAAATGACATTCAGTAACCCTTTAGGTGTTTCTCAGGAATAGCAGCATAGTGAAGGAGAATATTCAAAATATTCATTTTTTACACTCGCATGTTCTTGTAGACCCAATTTTTGACATTTTACAAGGGGTAATAGGAGAAAAAGCCCCCCAAAATTATAACCCAATTTCTCTCGAGTATGGACATATCTCATATGTGTATGTCAAGTGTTCGGCGGGCGCAGTAGAGGGCTCAGAAGGGAAGGAGCGACAATGGGATTTTGGAGAGTGAATTTTGCTGAAATGGTTTTTGGGGGCATGTCACATTTAGGAAGCCCCTATGGTGCCAGAACAGCAAACACAAAACACATGGCATACCATTTTGGAAACTACACCCCTCAAGGCACGTAACAAGGGGTCCGGTGAGCCTTAACACCCCACAGATGTTTGACGACATTTCGTTAAATTCGGATGTGTAAATGAAAAAAAACATTTTTCACTAAACTGCAGTTTTTTCCCCCAAATTTACCATTTTTACAAAGGGTAATGGGAGAAAAATCTCCCCAAAATTTGTATCGCAATTTCTCCCGAGTACGGAGATACCCCATATGTGGCCCTAAACTGTTGCCTTGAAATACGACAGGGCTCTGGAGTGAGAGAGCGTCATGCGCATTTGAGGCCTGAATAAGGAATTTGCAGTAGGGGTGGACCCGGTTACAAGGATGGGGCTTGTCTCCACCAAAACCCTACAGCAGTGTTTACCAAACAGGGTGCCTCCAGCTGTTGCAAGACTCCCAGCCTGTCAGGACAGTCAATGGCTGTCCGGCAACACTGGGAGTTGTGGGTTTGCAACAGCTGGAGGCGCTGTTTAGGAAACACTGCCGTATGAGACGTTTTTCATTTTTATTGTGGGGGGGGGGGGTGACGTGTAAGGGGGTGTATGTGTAGTGTTTTACTTTTTATTATTTGTTAGTGTAGTGTTTTTAGGGTACATTCAATTCCTTGAAGGAAACCCACTGTAAACCCACCCGTGTAAATGTACCCTGTACATTTACATGGGGGGGGGGGGGGGGGGGCGCGCCCCAAACCTTCAGCTGTGGCAAAATGACAACTCCCAGAGTGCACTGACAGACCGTACATGCTGGGAGTTGTAGTTTTACAACAGCTGTAGGCACACTGGCGGGGAACCACTGAGTTGGAAAACAGACTCTAGCTCAGTGATTCCAACCCATGTGCCTCCAGCTGTTGTAAGACTACAACTCCCAGCATGTACGGTCTGTCAGTGCACTCTGGGAGTTGTAGTTTTTCAACAGATGGAGGCACACGGGTTGGAATCACTGAGTTGGGAAACAGACTCTAGCTCAGTGTTTCCCAACCAGTGTGCCTACAGCTGTTGCAAAACTACAATTCCCAGCACGGCCAGACAGTCAGGGATGCTGGGCATGTAGTTCTGCAATATCTGGCCCTTCAGATGTTGCAGAACTACAACTCCCAGCATGCATGGACAGTCTGGGCATGCTAGGAGTTGTAGTTATGCAACAACTGGGGAAGAACAGTTTGGAGACCGCTAAGTAGTGGCCTCCAAACTGTAGCCCTCCAGATGTTGCAAAACTACAACTCCAAGCATGCCCAGACTGTCCAGGCATGCTGGGAGTTGTAGTTCTGCAACATCTGAAGGGCCAGATAATGCAGAACTACACGCCCAGCATCCCTGACCGCTGCTCCGTGGATGCCGCCGATGTCGCCTCCGAAGGTCCTGGTAAGCCGGGCCATGCTCCCCCCTCTCCGCCCGTGTTCCCCCGCTCTGTACCGACTTCCGATCTGTGGCCAGAGCGGGGGAAATGAACTCTAATCCCCCCGCCCCCCTCCTGCCATTGGTGGTCAGCCTGACCGACCAATGGCCGGGGATTGGAGGGGGTGGCAACACTGCCACCTCGCTCCTATCCTTTAGGCTGGTCGGAGCAGTCTCTGACAGCTCCGATCAGTCTTATTTTCCAGGAGATCGGGTCACCAGTGCTGCGATTTGCTGCGATCGCCGATATGGGGGGTCTCAGGACCCCCCTAGGCATTGCCACGGGATGCCTGCTGATAGATATCAGCAGTCATCCCGGTCCGATCACCGCCCGGCGAGCGGCAGTGATCGGAAATGCCGAGGGCGTATAGATACGCCCTCCGTCCTTAAGTGACAGGACACGAGGGCGTATGCATACGCCCTTCGTCCCCATGGAGTTAAAGGGGTACTACGCACCTAGACATCTTATCCCCTCTCCAAAGGACCCCCGTGATATTGGTTGCGGCACCCTGCTGTCAGCAAACTTGCTCTGTGCGTAATGACGGGTGATACAGGGGCCAGAACATCGGCATAGCCATTGACTGTCCTGGCATGCTGGGAGTTTTGCAACAGCTGGAGACACCCAATTTGGGAAGCACTGCCGTAGGGTAATTTGGTGGTGGATGCAAATCCCTAATTTAGGCCTCAAATGCGCAAGGTGCTCTTTCACTTTGGCGCCCTCTCATATTTCAAGGGAACAGTTTTGGGTTACAATTTTTTTTCTCTTCTTTTACCCCTTAAGAAAAGGTAAATTTGGGGTCTACACCAGTATGTTAGTGTAAACAAATTACATTTTTTACACTAACATGCTGGTGTTGCCCCATACTTTTAATTTTCACAAGAGGTAAAAGGAGAAAAAATTGTATATTTTGACGCAAAGTGCTCTGCAGGCGCATAACATGGCTCAGAAGGGAGAGTGTACCATATACATTTAAGGCCTAAATTGGTGATTTTCACCGGGGTTGCTGGTAGTTACAGCGGTTCTGGCATAAACATAAAAAAAACACCCACATGTGACCCTATTTTGAAAACTACATCCCTCACGTAAAGTAACAAGGGGTATAGTGAGCCTTAACATCCCACAGGTGTTTGACAAATTTTCGGTAAAGTTGGAGGTGAAAATAAAAAAATGCATATTTTTTTTCACTAAAATACTGGTGTTACCCCAATTTTATCATTTTCACAAGGGGTAATAGGAGAAAAAGCCCCACAAAATTTGTAACCCCAATTCTTCTGAGTCAGAAAATACCCCACATGTGGATGTAAAGTGCTCTGCGGGTGAACTACAGGGCTCAGAAGAGAAGGAGCGCCATTGGGTTTTTGGAGAGAGAATCTGGCTGAAATTGAAGGCCATGTGCGTTTAGGCCTCCATGGTGCCGGAACAGTGACCCCCCCCCCCCGCCCTACATCTGACCCCATTTTGGAAACTACACCCATAATAAGAGGTGCAGTGAGCATTTACACCTCACAGGTGTCTGATAGATTTTTTGAGCAGTGGTCTGTGAAAATGAAAAATGAAAATTTTTTATTTGTACAGCCCACTGTTCCAAAGATCTGTCAAATGCCAGTGGGGTTTAACCCCTTAAGGAACCAGCCCATTTTCACCTTAAGGACGCAGCCATTTTTTGCACATCTGACCACTGTAACTTTAAGGCTAGGTTCACACTACGGAATCTCTGGGCAGAATTTCTGCTGGAGATTTATCCGGCGGCACTAAGATCGCACAGACTGCATTGCCGTCCCCATAGATGGCAATGCATTTCTGGGTGGATCTTTTTGGAGATCTGCTCAGAAATGCATTGGCATCTATAGGGACGACAATGCAGTCTGCGGGGTCCTAGTGCTGCCATCTTGATCTCCGGCAGAAATTCTGCCCAGAAATTCCACAGTGTGAACCCAGCCTAAGCGTTAATAACTTTGGGATGCTTCTACTTTTCATTCTGATTCTGAGATAGTTTTTTTGTGACATATTCTACTTCATGTTAGTGGTAAATTTTTGTCGATACTTGCATCATTTCATGGTGAAAAATTCCAAAATTTTATGAAAAAATAGAAAATTTAGCATTTTTCTAACTTTGAAGCTCTCTGCTTGTAACGAAAACAGGCATTCCAAATAAATTATATATTTATTCACAAATACAATATGTCTACTTTATATTTTCATCATAAAGTTGAGATGTTTTTACTTTTGGAAGACACCAGAGGGCTTTAAAGATCTGCAGCAATTTTCCAATTTTTCACAACATTTTCAAAATCTGAATTTTTCAGGGACCAGTTCAGTTTTGAAGTGGATTTGAAGGGCCTTCATATTAAAAATTCCCCACAAATGACCCCATTATAAAAACTGCACCCCTCAAAGTATTCAAAAGTGTGTTAACCCTTTAGGTGTTTCACAGGAATAGCAGCAAAGTGAAGGAGGAAATTCAAAATCTCAATTTTTTTACACTCGCATGTTCTTGTAGACCCAGTTTTTGAATTTTTACTAGGGGGTAATAGGAGAAAAATCCCCCCAAAATTTGTAGCCCAATTTCTCTCGAGTAAGGAAATACATCATATGTGTATGTCAAGTGTTCAGAGGGCGCAGTAGAGGGCTCAGAAGGGAAGGAACAACAATGGGATTTTGGAGATTGAATTTTGCTGAAATGGTTTTTGGGGGGCATGTCCCCGTGGCTCAATGTCGCATTTAGGAAGCCCCTTTGGTGCCAGAACAGCAGAAAACCCCCACATGGCATACCTTTTTGGAAACTAAACCCCACACGGCACGTAACAAGGGGTCCAGTGAGCCTTAAAACCCCACAGGTGTTTGACGAGTCGGATGTGTAAATTAAAAATAAACATTTTTCACTAAAGTTCAGTTTTTTTCCCCAAGTTAACCATTTTTGCAAAGGGTAATGGGAGAAAATGACCCCCAAAATATATAACCCCATCTCTTCTGAGTATGGAAATACCCCATGTTAGGATGTAAAATTCTCTGCGGGTGAACTACAATGCTCAGAAGAGAAGGAGTCACTTTTGGAAAGTAAATTTTGCTGAAATAGTTTTTGGGGGGCATGTCACATTTAGGAAGCCCCTATGGTGCCAGAAGAGAAAAAAAAAAAAAAAAAAACACGTGGCACACTATTTTGGAAACTACACCCCTTAAGGATCATAACAAGGGGTACAGTGAGCCTTAACACCCCACAGGTGTTTGACAACTTTTTGTAAAATTTGGATGTGTAAATGGAAAAAAAAATTTCACTAAAATGCAGTTTTCCCCCCAAATTTTACATTTTTACAAGGGGTAATAGGAGAAAATTACCCCCAAAATTTGTAACCCCCTTTCTTCTGAGTATGGAAATACCCCATGTGTGGACATCAAGTGCTCTGCTGGCACACTACAATGCACAGAAGAGGAGGAGTAGATATGAGCAAACTTTTCAAAAATTCGATTAGGCCGATTCGCCGAATTTTCCCTAAAAGTTTGTTTCGATCCGAATTTATTTGCAGCGAATCGATATTAAAAAAGGCTGTTTCTAGCCTACATACAGCCTCTATAGGGGTATAGAACAATTTGCTGTGTCCTAAAAAGCATATGGAGTGTGCTGGGGTAGTGAAATAATACTGTTATTCAGAATAACATGCAGATTACCGGCATCGTTCTTATAATCACTGCCGCACAGCAGTACAATGACAGAGCCTGGTGGTGGCGTCAGTGTCAGGAGACCATTTAGTGACTGAATGACATAACGTGGACATGTTGGCAGCAAGAGGAGACCATTTAGTGGCTGAATGGACAGCGTGGAGTTGGCTGATGCACTAGTACACTACACACCAGGGCTTCACAATCCCCCCCAAAAAAAACAACACAATATATGAAATTTTTGACAAAGATTTCTCATTGGTAGCACCCGCTATCCAAAAATTTGAAATTAACAGACCCAGGCCCCACCTCTGCGGCATCAGTAACCCATATATTGCCTTCATGACCCAGCCTGGAGTTGGCTGATGCAAGAGTACACACCAGGGCTTCACAATCCCCCCCAAAAAACAACACAATATATGAAATTTTTGACAAAGATTTCTCATAGGTAGCACCCGCTATCCAAAATTTAGAAATTTCCAGACCCAGGCCCCACCTCTGTGGCATCAGGAACCCGTATATTGCCTGAAGGACACAGCCTGGAGTTGGCTGATGCACCAGTACACACCCGGGCTTCACAATCCCCTCCAAAAAACAACAACATTTTTGAAATTTTTTAAAGAAATACCTTTCTATAAGAACAAGCGCATATCCAACAGTTCACAAGACTCTATAATGCAGGATGGTGGACCACCCAAAGACATTCTTCTCAAAAATAATAAACCACACAATGTTTGAAATTTTTTTACAAAAACTAATTCAATATGTGTGTAAGCGCATCTGTCTCCAAAAGATCAGATCACCAAAGGACTTTTTTCACCCAAAATGATGAAGCAGAGTTAAAGGGGTACTCCGCCCCTGGCATCTTATCCCCTATCCAAAGGATAGGGGATAAGATGTTAGATCGCCGCGTTCCCTCTGCTGGGGACCCCGGGGATCGCTGCTGCAGCACCCGGCCATCATGACTGCACAGAGTGAGTTCGCTCTGCGCGTAATGACAGACGATACAGGGGCTGGAGCAGCGGGACATCATGGCCCCGCCCCTCATGACATCACGGCTCGTCCCCTTAATGCAAGTCTATGGCAGGGGGCGTGACGACCACCACGCCCCCTCCCATAGACTTGTATTGACGGGGGTGGGCCATGACGTCACGAGGGCCCCTGTATTGCCCGTCATTACGTGCAGAGCGAACTCGCTCTGCGCAGTCATGATAGCGGGGTGCTGCAGCAATGATTCCCGGGGTCCCCAACAGCGGGACCCCGGCGATCTGACATCTTATCCCCTATCCTTTGGATAGGGGATAAGATGTCTAGGGGCGGAGTACCCCTTTAATCCCTGTCCTTAATTTTTTTTTTCATTAAAAAATCACACGCAACAAGCGTTCCGTTGTGTAACGATTAGCATTCTGGAAAATTTTATTTTATTACTGATATAATTATCAGTAAATAAAAAAAAAAAAAAAAAACTACCCAAGAGTGTTTAATTACCCCATACATTGCACCAGAAGCAGTCAAGAGTGGGCCTCAGCAGTACCCAAGAGGCTTTAATAACCCCCTACCTTTGCACGATCAATTGCGAGATGGAGCAATACCAGGTGTGTTATGCCCTCTGATTTCCGGGGCCGCAGACGCGCTCCACTGAACGCATTAGCGTGTCTCTATCTTTCATCGACCGGTGCTGGTAACCTGCTAACTCCCGGAAAGGTAAGCTGCCGCGAAGCAGGTGGTCTCCCCCGGCACGTTTGGCTCCAGAATTTCCACTACTGCCACACCGCGCTGACTGCCAACCGTGCTACCTCCTTGCTGACTCAAGGGCAACCTGCAACTCTCTTCTCTCGATGATGAACCCCCTTCTCCTGAGATCGAGCAATAACAGGTGTGTTATGCCCTCAGATGTCCGGGGCCGCAGGCTCGCTCCACTGAACGGAGTAGGGTGTGTCCATCTTTTTTTGTAGCACCCGCAATCCAAAAATGTTTAATTCCCAGACCCAGGCCCCACCTCTGCGGCATCAGGAACCCATTTATTGCCTGAAGAACACAGTCTGGAGTTGGCTGATGCACCAGTACACACAGGGCTTCACAATCCACCCCAAAATCAACAAAATTGTATACATTTTTTTTTTAATTTACAACTTTGTGTAAGCACAAGCGCATATCCAACATTTCAGAAGACTCTATAAGGCAGGACGGTGGACCACCCAAAGACTTTCTTCTCAAAAATAATGAACCACACAATTGTTGATTTTTTTTTTATTGAAATTCCTAGACCCAGGCCCCACCTCAGCTGCATCAGTAACCCATAGATTGCCTAAAAGACACAGCCTGGAGTTGGCTGATGCACGAGTACACACCCGGGCTTCACAATCCACCCCAAAAAAACACAATTTTTTTAAAAATTGTCTGACAAAATATCTTTTTGTTAAAACAAGCGCATATACAGCAGTTCAGAAGACTCTATAATGCAGGATGGTGGACCACCCAAAGACATTCTTCTATAATATAATAAACCACACAATATGTTAAATTTTTTTAAATAATTGAAATTCCAAGACCAAGGCCCCACCTCTGCTGCATCATTAACCCATATATTGCCTAACGGACACAGACTGGAGTTGACTGATGCATGAGTACACACTACACACCCGTCACCCAGGCTTCACAATCCACCCCAAAAAAACGCTTAATTTTTATCGAAATTGTGTGACAAAATACCTTTTTTTTTAAAACAAGCGCATATACAGCAGTTCAGAAGACTCTATAATGAAGGATGGTGGACCACCCAAAGACATTCTTCTATAATATAATAAACCACACAATGTTTGAAATTTGGTTCAAAAAATTATTACATGTGTGTAAGCGCATCTGTCTCCCAAAAATCAGATGACAAAAGGATTCTAATCGCCAAAAATGATTAAGCAGAGTTAATCCCTCTCCATCAAATTTTTTTTTTTCATTAAAAAATCACACGCAACAAGCGTTCCGTTGTGTAACGGTTAGCATTCTATTTTATTACTGATAAAATTACCAGTAAATTTAACAATAACACTACCCAAGAGTGTTTAATTACCCCATACATTGCACCAGGAGCAGTCAGGAGTAGGCCTCAGCAGTACCCAAGAGGCTTTAATAACCACTTACCTTGCCCGATCAATTGCGAGATGGAGCAATAACCGGTGTGTTATGGCCTCAGATGTCCTGGGCCGCACTAGCGCTCCACTGAACGGATTAGCGTGTCTCTATCTTTTAAGGACAGGTGCGTGTTGCACGCTGAAACCAGTTCGTGATAGGGATCTGTGATTGCAATTATTTAATCTTAAAACGAGGAATTACCAGTAAGTGAGGGTCATAAGCTGGTGTTTATTAAGTCCTTGCCCTTTGTACACACCGCCCGTCGCTATAAGCGATTGTATTGAGTTGGTTAGTGAGGTCCTCGGATCTAGTGTTGCTCGCAAATTTTTGCAATGCAAATTTTATTCACGAATATCGCATATTCGCGAATTTGTGAATATTCGCAAATATAGCACTATATATTCGCAATTACGAATATTCTTTTTTTTTATTTATTTTTTTATTCACAGTACACATCACAGTGATCATCCCTCTCTGCTTCCAGCTTGTGTGGTATAAAGAAGGCTCTAATACTACTGTGTGAGACTGGTGTCCGAATTTGCGCATATGCGAAAATTTGCGTAAGGCCCAAGGCCAGAGGCACCAGGGAGGCAAGTAGTTCCTGAAAGACACAGAATGAGTCCAGCGGATCTTCAACGGTTGTTGGCAGGGTCATGTCGAAGTAAGCCACCACCTGCTGGTTTAGGTCCTGCTCCATGTCCACCTGCTGCTGATGAGTAGCTTCACTATGCGGCTGAAGGAAGCTACTCATCAGCGACTGTAGACTCAGGCTGCTGCTGATTGAGCCGGTACTGCTCCTGCCACCCCTCCCCTCCCCAGCAACCGTGCCAGTGGAAGGTGAGCGCAGAGGGCCCCCCGAGTCAGACCTGCGAGTGGATGGACCATGTGGACGTCATCGCGCTGACGAATTGTGACAATTCGGGGGTCACTACGCAAGCAACTCAGCATGCATCGTGCCATTTGTGACAGTGACTCGCTGTGACTACCTGCCTCCATCTCCACTGCATACTGCCACGGTGTGTCTGGGTCCTCTGTCTCGCCTCCCTCGTAATAACCCTCCAGCTCCTCTGGCTGCTCCTGCTCCTCCTCTCCTGTCCAATGACCAGAAACACTGGCCATCTCATCCACCGTAAACTGTGCTCCGCCCCTCTGCCCCTCATCATCCTCCTCCAGTTCATCCCCCACAGGACTCATGTAGCCTTCTGATGTAGGTGCAACGTCTCCATTGCCGTGACCAGCCATGTTTTCAAAAAAATTTTGGAGTAAATGTAGGAGTGGAATTACGTCATTCATGGCGTAATTCGAGCGACTAACAAAAATGTGGCTTCCTCAAAAGGCCTCAGCAAACGGCAGGTGTCACGTATGAGCTGCAACTCGTTCACATTGAAGTTACACAGGGGAGTACTCCTATCTGCTTGTATCATCAAAAAATCTGTGATGGCTTTTCTTTGTTCGTATAGTCTGTCCAACATATGGAGGGTGGAATTCCAAAGTGTGGCAACGTCACAAATGAGACTATGTTGTGGGATACCGTTCTGACGCTGCAGCTCAAGCAAAGTGTGCTTGGCGGTGTACGAGTGGCTGAAGTGCATGCACAGTTTCCTTGCCATTGTCAGGACGTCTTGCAAATGGGGTGAAGACTCGATGAACTTCTTGACAACCAAATTCAACACGTGTGCCATGCAGGGCGAATGGTTCACACTTCCTTGTCGCAGCGCGGCCACAATGTTCTTCCCATGGTTCCCATTTCCAGATTTCGTGGAGTAAGCCATACTCGGATTTCTTCCCTAATGAACTTTAGCAGTTCCTCCCCTGTGTGACTCCATTCACCAAGGCAAACCATGTGAAGGACGGCTTGACACCGCTGTGCCCTACACACGTGGTATGATGAAGGGCCACCGAGATTTGGACGTGCAGTGGAGGCCGAGGACACGGGGAGGAGGTGGAGGAGGCGCACACTGTAAAAGGACCAACTGCCTGGGAGCCAGAGAGTGGAGGAGGAAGCGGTGTGACCTGTCCAAGTTCCTGTTGTGGCTGTGCAGGAACAACATTTACCCAGTGGGCTGTAAAAGACATGTATTGTCCCTGCCCGTAGTTACAGCTCCACACGTCGGCGCTGCCGTGCACTTTTGAACACACCGAAAGGCTCAAGAACTGGCCCACCTTCTCTTGTACAAACTTATGCAGGGCTGGTACTGCCTTCTTCGCAAAGAAATGACGGCTTGGGACTCTCCACCTCGGCTCGGCACAAGCCATCAATTCCCTGAAAGCTGCAGAGTCCACCAGTTGGAAAGGGAGGGACTGCAACACCAGCAACTTCAGGAGCACATTCAACTTCTGCGCCGTTGGATGAGTGGGCGCATACTGTTGTCTCTTGGACATGGCTTCGCCGATCCATTGTTGGAGGAATGGCTGACTACGAGCGGAGGAAGCAGGAGCGCAAGAAGGAGGGTTTGACACAATGCTCCCTTCGGCTGAGGTGGTGGAGCCTTGGCTGGATGACGGAGGGAGCGGATGGCCACTAGGTGATGCGGCAGGCTGGACCAGTACCTCAGAGCCACGGTTATCCCAGGCCGCTTTATGGTGGCGAATCATGTGTTGATGCAGGGCCGTGGTGCCGAGATTGGGACCCTGGCCACACTGCCCACAGATTTTGCATGTGACTACGCTATGGTCTTCCGGATTCTTTATGAAGAACAACCACACCGCAGAGTAGCTGATTTTCCCACCCGCAGTCCGCAATATTTCACTGCTATTGGCGCCGTCTCCAGGAACCCCTGTTCCACTACCTCCCTGAATGGTAGCTTGCCGCGAAGCAGGTGGTCTCCCCCTGGCACGTTTGGCTCCTGAATTTTCACTACTGCCACCACCGCGCTGATTGCCAACCATTCTACCGCCTTGCTGCCTCATAGACAAAGAGCAAATCTCTTCTCCTGATGATGATGAAGCCCGGCTTCTGCACCCGGCTCCCAATTGCAATCGGCTTCATCATCATCATCAAAAGATGTGTGCACGTCACTGATGTCCTCCTCGTGTTCCACAACAGTGTCTGCCTCAGGACCCTGAACAATTGAAACACCGCCTCCCACGTCACTCTCCTCATCACTACTTGCCCGCCTTGCGGAGCAAGGGACGCATGTCTCCTCACATTCTTGGCTGCCCATTAGCTGCTGACTGTCCTCTATTACATCGTCCTCGCTAAATAGTGGAGCTGAACCCAAAGCATGAGATACTTCTTTGGGAGAGGGAACAGCATAGGACAAAGGCAATGGGATTACAGGGACTGCTCCCGGGCCATGCCAACTGAGGGTTGTGTCTGAGGAACCCACCGAGTGGTGTTGTCAGATGTCGCTTGTGATGATGGGGATGAGTGTGCAAACCAATTGACGAGGAGAGATGGGTTGACCGCTGGGTGTTAATGGGAGCTCAGGCCTATTGCTGCGACTCCTGCTGCCGCTCGCCCCAAGTCTGCTGCCAACTCTGCCTGACGTATGTAGGCCTCTGCCCCTTCTCTGTGCACGTCCTGGCACTTCCCTGCCTGACATACTTAGTGCGTTTATGAGGGTATAGAACAGCAGCAGGAGATCACTTACGGCTGTCCTTTCAAAGTATATAGGCCCTAGACAGAATAACAGTTACTAAATAGTACACTCCTTGGTTCTATGTATGCCCTTTGCACTGATGAGCGCACTGTTAAGCGTATTTATACGCAGAAAAAAACTCTTTTTTTGTTGTATACACCAGCCAGTGTATACTAATGTGTGGAATAGCACTGAATTTAGCACCGAGACAGAAATACAGGTACTAAATAGTACACTACTTGGTTGTATGTAGGCCCTTTGCAATGATGAGCGCACTGTTAAGTGTATTTGTACGCAGGAAAAACTTTTTTTTTCTTTAATACACCGGCAGGTATATAACGTGTGGTATAACACTGAATTTAGCACAGAGACAGAAAAAAAGGTGGTATATGGTACGCTATTTGCTTGTATTTAGGCCCTTTGCAATGATAAGGCCACTGAAAAAGCGTATTTGTACTCAGGAAAAACGTTTTTTTTTCTTTAATACACCGGCAGGTATATAACGTGGGGTATAACACTGAATTTAGCACAGAGACAGAGTAACAGGTGAAAAATGGTAAAAAGGCACTAAAGTCCACACTAATATGACTTATTTCTGAACAGCAGCAGGACCCAACAGTGCAGCACCACAAAAAACATAATCCAGGGATTAAACCCTAAATTGCCCTCTGTCACACAATTCTGAGCAGCAGAAGATTTGTGGAGAATAAAAACTCAATAGAGCTGAAAAATGAGGAGATAAGATGGTGGATAAAGTTGAGGCAGCTTGGAGATCTGTATGAGGCAGCTGACAGCTATCTGCCCCTCTCTGCTGCAATGCTCAATAACGTGAATAGGAGGCTTAGCAATCAATGATCCTTCTCAGAGTAACAGCACAGCACTCTGCACTCCTGCCTTTCCCTAATGCTGATGTGACTAGCAGTTGCAGTGTAACGCTGTGGTATGAGCTATTCACACACACGCAGTCCCGTCCTCTCCATCTGACTGCATAGATGAAATGAAGAGAGGCAAGATGGCCGCCGATTATATAGGGGCTGTGACATCACAGGGGTTAGTGAACACTGATAGGCTGCATCTCACATGTGGTTCAGGGTCAGACCGCATACCTTCATTCGCGCCGCTGTTTCCCGCCCTCCCATAATCCCCTGCCCCATGTACTCACATGTGGATCCGCCATCTTAGGTCTCCAATAGCCTGGAACGCTGTAAAATGGAGTTTAATGAAGCGATTTGTGCGATAGAATCGCGGCGATATTCGTATTCGTTACGAATCGAATTTTTCATAAAATTCGTAACGAATTCGGGTTTGTCAACTTCGATTCGCTCATCTCTAGTGTTAAGGCTAACTGGACCCCTTGTTACGTGCAGCACTAGGACCCCGCAGACTGCATTGTCGTCCCCATAGATGCCAATGCATTTCTGAGCAGATCTCTCTAAAGATCCACCCAGAAATGCATTGCCATCTATGGTGACGGCAATGCAGTCTGTGCGGTCTTAGTGCTGCCGGCTAAATCTCCAGCAGAAATTCTGCCCAGAGATTCCGTAGTGTGAACCTAGCCTTAAAGTTACAGTGGTCAGATGTGCAAAAAATGGCTGCGTCCTTAAGGTGAAAATGGGCTGGTTCCTTAAGGGGTTAAACCCCACTGGCACTTGACAGATCTTTGGAACAGTGGGCTGTACAAATAAAAAAATCTATCAGACACCTGTGAGGTGTAAATGCTCATTGCACCTCTTATTAGGGGTGTAGTTTCCAAAATGGGGTCAGATGTAGGGGGGGGGGGGGGTCACTGTTCCGGCACCATGGAGGCCTAAACTCACATGACCTTCAATTTCAGCCAGATTCTCTCTCCAAAAGCCCAATGGTGCTCCTTCTCTTCTGAGCCCTGTAGTTCACCCGCAGACCACTTTACATCCACATGTGGGGTATTTTCTGACTCAGAAGAATTGGGGTTACAAATTTTGTGGGGCTTTTTCTCCTATTACCCCTTGGGAAAATGATAAAATTGGGGTAACACCAGCATCTTAGTAAAAAAATGTTTAATTTTTTTTATTTTCACCTCCAATTTGTCAAACACCTGTGGGATGTTAAGGCTCACTATACCCCTTGTTACTGTACGTGAGGGATGTAGTTTTCAAAATGGGGTCACATGTGGGTGTTTTTTTATGTTTATGTCAGAACTGCTGTGACTTTCGGCCTCAAATGTATATGGTACACTCTCCCTTCTGAGCCATGTTATGCGCCTGCAGAGCACTTTGCGTCAAAATATACAATTTTTTTTCCCTTTTACCTCTTGGGAAAATTAAAAGTATGGGGCAACACCAGCATGTTAGTGTAAAAAATGTAATTTGTTTACACTAACATGCTGGTGTAGACCCCAAATTTACCTTTCCCTAAGGGGTAAAAGAAGAGAGAAAAAATGTGTAACCCATAACTATGAGAGGGCTCCAAAGTGAAAGAGCACCATGCGCATTTGAGGCCTAAATTAGGGATTTGCATCCACCAACAAATTATCCTACTGCAGTGCTTCCCAAATTGGGTGTCTCCAGCTGTTGCAAAACTCCCAGCATGCCAGGACAGTCAATGGCTATGCCGATGTTCTGGCCCCTGTATCACCCGTCATTATGCACAGAGCAAGTTTGCTGACAACAGGGTGCTGCAACCGAGATCACGGGGGTCCTTTGGAGAGGGGATAAGATGTCTAGGTGCGGAGTACCCCTTTAAGAGGGAAAAACATGATATATATTTAACCCCAACCCAAATGTACCTTATTTTTATTTTCTACCTAAGGTACATAAAGACCAAAAAAAAAAACACCTTGTCGTCCGATAGTTGCCTGATGTTTATCTGAATATATAGACCATCAGTTACAGAAATGTGCGGTGTCTTTACCAGCAAACCTCAGAGATAAAGGGCGTTTATTAACCCTATTGAGAGATATCATACGGGAAGAGGACTATATGTGGGCAACACTAGATGTTTCTTCATTATATAGTAATATACCACATGACAGAGGAGTGGAAGCTGCGTGATCTTTTTTAGTGGAAGATCCCTTGATGCCCATACATCAGAGGAACTTCATTTTGGAGGCCATTAAAGGAGTAGTCCAGTGCTGAAAAACCCAAGGATAGGGGAAAGGTTTCAGATTGCGGGGGGTCCGACCGCTGGGGGCCCCCGCAATCTCCTGTACGGTGCCCTGGCTCGCTGGCCAGATAGCGCATGTTGACCACCAGACGAAGCGGCAGCCGACACGCCCTTAGCCTCTTAGCCCTTGATAAAGCCACAGCCTGTGGCGAAACGTCGGGCGGGCGGACAATGTGTTAGATTTTTAATTGTCTCACACTATAGATTGTGGACTGCAGCCACAATCTATCTTTTCAATTCAATTAAGATAGCATGCAGTGTCATGCCAATCAATGGATTATGGATCAATATGTGTGAGGTTATTTTAATCTTGGCTCAATAAACGTTAAGTTTTATATTGGGTGGGAAATATAGGGTCTTAGTGACCGCTTAGCGGTCAAATGTTAATAGTACCCCTTTAACTCGTTGGGGATGAAGGGTGTATGCATACGCCCTCGCGTCCCGTCACTTAAGGACGGCGAGCGGCAGTGATCGGACCGGGATGACTGCTGATATCTATCAGCAGGCATCCCGTGGCTATGCCAAGGATGGTCCTGAGACCCCCTCATATCGGCGATCGCAGCAAATCGCAGGTCAATACAGACCTGTGATTTGCCGCGATCCGGGCAAATCGGGTCACTGGTGACCCGATCTCCCGGAAAATAAGACTGATCGGAGCTGTCAGAGACAGCTCCGACCAGCCTAAAGGATAAGAGCGAGGTGGCAGTGTTGCCACCCCCTCCTATCCCCTGCCATTGGTTGGTCAGGCTGACCACCAATGGCAGGAGGGGGGCGGGGGGGTAGAGTTAATTTCCCCCGCTCTGGCCACCGATCGGAAGTCGGTACAGAGCGGGGGGAACACGGGCGGAGAGGGGGGAGCATGGCCCGGCTTACCAGGACCTTCGGAGGCGGCATCGGCGGCATCCACGGAGCAGCAGCTGCAGCAGGAAGAGCGGCGGCCGGAAAGTGTGGCTGAGAAGGCTGCAGTGAAGATCGCGATAAATGATCTTTACTGTGACCTTCTAAAAGCTGCAAAACTACAACTCCCAGCATGCCCAGACAGCCAAAGGCTGTCTGGGCATGCTGGGAGTTGTAGTTTTGCAACATCTGGAGGGTCACAGTTTGGAGACCATTGTGTAGTGGTCTCTAAACTATGGTCCTCCAGACGTTACAAAACTACAACTTTCAGCATGCACTGACTGTCTGGGCATGCTGGGAGTTGTAGTTTTGCAACATCTGAAGTGGCACAGTTTGGAGACCACTATATGGTGGTCTCCAAACTGTAGCCTTCCAGATGTTGCAAAACTACAACTCCCAGCATGCCCAGACAGTCAGGGATGCTGGGCGTGTAGTTCTGCAATATCTGTCCCTTCAGATGTTGCATAACTACAACTCCTAGCATGCCCAGACTGTCCAGGCATGCTGGGAGTTGTAGTTCTGCAACATCTGAAGGGACAGATATTGCAGAACTACATGCCCAGCATCCCTGACTGTCTGGCCATGCTGGGAATTGTAGTTTTGCAACAGCTGTAGGCACACTGGTTGGGAAACACTGAGCTAGAGTCTGTTTCCCAACTCAGTGATTCCAACCCGTGTGCCTCCATCTGTTGAAAAACTACAACTCCCAGAATGCACTGACAGACCATACATGCTGGGAGTTGTAGTCTTGCAACAGCTGGAGGCACATGAGTTGGAATCACTGAGCTAGAGTCTGTTTTCTAACTCAGTGGTTCCCCACCAGTGTGCCTACAGCTGTTGTAAAACTACAACTCCCAGCATGTACGGTCTGTCAGTGCATTCTGGGAGTTGTCATTTTGCCACAGCTGAAGGTTTGGTTTGTACAGGGTACATTTACACGGGCGGGTTTACAGTGGGTTTCCTTCAAGGAAATGAATGTACCCTAAAAACACTACACTAACAAATAATAAAAAGTAAAACACTACACATACACCCCCTTACACGTCACCCCCCCCCCCCCCCAATAAAAATGAAAAACGTCTCATACGGCAGTGTTTCCTAAACAGCGCCTCCAGCTGTTGCAAACCCACAACTCCCAGTGTTGCCTGACAGCCATAGACTGTCCTGACAGGCTTGGAGTCTTGCAACAGCTGGAGGCCCCCTGTTTGGTAACACTGCTGTAGGTTTTTGGTGGAGACAAGCCCCATCCTTGTAACCGGGTCCACCCCTACTGCAAATTCCTTATTCAGGCCTCAAATGCGCATGGCGCTCTCTCACTTCAGAGCCCTGTCGTATTTCAAGGCAACAGTTTAGGGCCACATATTGGGTATCTCCGTACTCGGGAGAAAATGTGTTACAAATTTTGGGGGGATTTTTCTCCCATTACCCTTTGTACAAATACTAAATTTGGGGGGAAAAACTGCACTTTAGTGAAAAAATTTTTTTTTCATTTACTCATCCGAATTTAACGAAAAGTCGTCAAACACCTGTGGGGTGTTAAGGCTCACCGGACCCCTTGTTACGTGCCTTGAGGGGTGTAGTTTCCAAAATGGTATGCCATGTGTTTTGTTTTTGCTGTTCTGGCACCATAGGGGCTTCCTAAATGTGACATGCCCCCAAAAACCATTTCAGCAAAATTCACTCTCCAAAATCCCATTGTCGCTCCTTCCCTTCTGAGCCCTCTACTGCGCCCGCTGAACACTTGCCATACACATATGAGATATGTCCATACTCGAGAGAAATTGGGTTATACATTTTGGGGGGCTTTTTCTCCTTTTACCCCTTGTAAAATGTCAAAAACTGGGACTACAAGAACATGCGAGTGTAAAAAATGAATATTTTGAATATTCTCCTTCACTATGCTGCTATTCCTGTGAAACACCTAAAGGGTTAACAAACTTACTGAATGTCATTTTGAATACTTTGAGGGGTGCAGTTTTTATAATGGTGTAATTTATGGGGTATTTCTAATATGAAGACCCTTCAAATCCACTTCAAAACTGAACTGGCCCTTGAAAAATTCTGATTTTGAAAATTTTGTGAAAAATTGGAAAATTGCTTCTGAACTTTTAATCCCTCTGATGTTTTCCAAAAGTAAAAACATGTCAACTTTATGATGCAAATATATAGTAGACATATTGTATTTGTGAATCAATATATCATTTATTTGGAATGTCTGATATCCTTACAAGCAGAGAGCTTCAAAGTTAGAAAAATGCAACATTTCCAATTCTTTCATCAAATTTTGGAATTTTTCACCAAGAAATGATGCAAGTATCGACAAAAATTTACCACTAACATAAAGTAGAATATGTCACGAAAAAACATTCTCGGAATCAGAATGAAAAGTAAAAACATCCCAGAGTTATTAATGCTTAAAGTCATAGTGATCAGAATTGCAAAAAATGCTCCCGTCCTTAGGGTTATAATGGGCTCCGTCCCCAAGGAGTTAAGAGGGAAAAACATGATATATATTTAACCCCAACCTAAATGTACCTTATTTTTATTTTCTACCTAAGGTACATAAAGACCGAAAAAAAATACATCAGATGGACGTCATTTTGGAGGCAATTAAAGGAGTAGTCCAGTGCTGAAAAACATCCCCTATCCCAAGGGTAGGGGATAAGTTTCAGATTGCGGGGGAGGGGTCCGACCGCTGGGGGCCCCCGCGATCTCCTGTATGGGGCCCTGGCTCGCTGGCCAGATAGCGCGTGTTGACAACCAGACGAAGCGGCAGCCGACACGCCCCTTCAAAAAAAGTGCTATGGCAGAGCCAGAGATTGCCAAAGGCAGCGCTGCATCAGTTCCCCCAAAACATTTGAGTTCCTGGATTTAAATATCTATATTCCGGATGGCTGTTCGCATACTGCCACCTATTTTAAGGAACTACCTCGACTTTAACAGTTGCCATCTGAAACAATGGAAGAAGAACATTCCATTCGGTCAAATGAAAAGAATCCGGAGGAATTGTTCTTCCACACAAAAATGCCAGCAACAACTAGATAACCTGGAGAATCGTTTTAAACAAAAAGTGTATCCCAAACCCCTTATACAAGGAGCACGCCAGAGAGTGGGCGAATTAGAACAAAGTGCTTGCTTGGAAAATAATAAACAGGGTAATGCAGAGGGAGGTTATAATGATGAATTTGATTCTGGTTTTCTAACTACCGTATATACTTGAGTATAAGCCGACCAGAATATAAGCGGAGGCCCCTAATTCCCCCCCCCCCCCCCCAAAAAAAAATAAAAAAAAAAAAAAAAAAAATATATATATATATATATATATATATATATATATATATATATATATATATATTATTGACACGACTATAAGCCTAGGGTGGGAAATACCTCATCCCCCCATGTAATCATCCAGACCCCCGTCATCATCCCCCCCCCCTTCATCATCACCGCCTGTCAATCCCTTCATCAGTGGTTTTCAACCTGCGGACCTCTAGATGTTGCAAAACTACGACCCCCAGCATGCCCGGACAGCCATCGGCTGTCTGGGTATGCTGGGAGTTGTAGTTTTGAAACCTCTGGAGGTCCGCAGGTTGAAGACCACTGCGGCCTTCATCATCATCCCCCCCTTAATCATCATCCCCCTCCCTTTCATCATCACCGCCTGTCAATCCCTTCATCAGTGGTCTTCAACCTGCGGACCTCCAGATGTTGCAGAACCACAACTCCCAGCATGCCCAGACAGCTATCGGCTGTCCGGGCATGCTGGGAGTTGTAGTTTTGAAACCTCTGGAGGTCCGCAGGTTGAAGACCACTGTGGCCTTTTTGTTTTGTACTCACCTCCCCTCGGCAGGAAGTTAGGGTGAGCTGGTCCTAGTGATGTTGCCTTGACGACGACGCACAGGGACGTTGTGCATGAAGAGGGCCCTCCGGTGAAAATGGACAGCCCGGAATGACTATCCCTCCCCACTGGATGGTCCCTGCAGCATAGATGGCCCGGACCAGCTCACCCAAACTGGGGGAGGTGAGTACAAAACAAAAGAGGGGGGGGGGGGCCTGGATGATGACGAAGGCCGAAGTGGTCTTCAACCTGCGGACCTCCAGAGGTTTCAAAACTACAACACCCAGCATGCCCAGACAGCTGATGGCTGTCTGGGCATGCTGGGAGTTGTAGTTTTACAACATATGGAGGTCCGCAGGTTGAAGACCACTGAAAAGGGATTGACAGGCGGAGAGATCACTCGAGTATAAGCCGAGGGGGGCGTTTTCAGCACGAAAAATGGTGCTGAAAAACTCGGCTTATACTCGAGTATATACGGTAGGTATTACACATCACACACCAATATTTTTTTTTTATGTTTTTTATTTTTTTGTATAGGTAATATTACCAGCTCATATTATTTTTTTGTATAGGTAATATTACCAGCTCATATTATTTTTTTGTATAGGTAATATTACCAGCTCATATTATTTTTTTGTATAGGTAATATCACCAGCTCATATTATTTTCTTGTATAGGTAATATTACCAGCTCATATTATTTTTTTTATGGTTTTTCCGTGTCCTGTGCAGTATCTCTCCCAGAAGTCCACTTGATGGCCCCCGTGGAGGTCTACACCCCGAAGTCATCAATTCTTACTCTAAGAGAGAGTTTGCAGCTGTTCCTGGAGACGGTTAACATTAACCTCTGCATGGTGGAATAATAGGTCACGATGTTTATCAGGATCAGTAGAAGCATCACCCACTCGATGATTATGGTGGTGATTTCACGGATCTCGTCCCAGTCTTCATCATCATAGAATAATTCCTGTAATGTTTTATATCCAAAGTAGAAAATTGCGCAGGTAAAAGTCAGGCCACAGCAGGTGCATCTACTATGGCGGATGACTTTGTTTGCTCCTGGTAATTTATACATCTGGATGGACTGCCCAAGGTAGTATAAGGCTTCACATGTAATGGAAATTATCGTGCTGACAAAGTGTATCCTGGGATATTCTTCGGGGGACAATACATGCATGACAGCTGTACCAAAACAGGAGGCCCACACAATGGCCAGCAGGATCCTCTGGATCAGGACCTGATGACCCCTGAACTCTTCAGTATGCATAACCATATACTTATAAATAAGAAAGGTTAGTACCAAAGTGCCAATGGACGTCCCTATGAAACCAATTCTCAATAATATGTTTTCGGGAAAGAAATTTCCCACGTCACTGTGAAGGAAAAGAAACCAATGTTATTGTGGATATTTCCTCACTCCCAACCCATGAAATAAGAATCTTGTGCTTGTTTATCTTACCTGATGTGAATCAGTGGCGAGGCGGCATGGCCGAGGACGACCGTCACGATGTAGCTGGTGGCAAGCCAGGCCGCACACCAAAACGCCAACAGAAGGGGGACGAACCCCAAACCTTTTAGCTCCATCTCAGTCAAGAAGAAGAAATAGAAGTTGCTAATCGCACTGTACCAATCTACAGAATGAAGGCTCGGGCGGCTGTCAGTGGAATGTCAGGACTCCAGCTGTCTATGACATCACATGTCTGATGTCACGATGACTGCTTGTTTCTTAGAGCTGCCATGATTTAGTATCTGCTATGGACAGAACCTGATGTTTCTACTATGGACCTTACAGACCCCAGAACCCAAGTAATTAGTGCAGGGGCTCCATTTTGATCATCTCATATTTCACATTATTTGAGTTCCAGGGCTCGGATACATTTGCACCCTCTATAGCAGTGGTCTCTAAGCTGTGAACCCCCAACCGCTGCAAAACCACAACTCCCAGCATGCCCGGACAGCACCTTTGCATAAGGAAATAGTCTAATTAAACTTTTCTTATATATAGACTCCCCGACATCTCCAAGGATAAGCATCTAAGGGTCTCGTTTGATCTTAATGTTATACCTTTTTTCAATAAGATCGATGATTCCAAAATGTATGAATATAGGAATAATTCCATATAAGATACAAAAAGTTAGCATCCTCCATTTCTGGAAAAGTTTCTGAGTTGCCCAAAGCAACCAATCAGATTGCTTCCTTCATTTTTCAGAGGTCTTTTAAAAAATGAAAGAAGCAATCTGATTGGTTGCTATGGGCAACTGCACAACTCTTCCTCTACACTGGTTTTGATGAATCTCCCCCATAGAGAGAGATTTATCAAAACCTGACCAGTGGAAAAGCTGCTGAGATGCCCATAGCAACCAATCAGATTGCTTCTTTTATTCTTGAAAAAGCCTATGAAAAATTAAAGAAGCGATCTGATTGGTTGCTATGGGCAACTCAGAAACTTTTCCTCTGGACAGGTTTTGGGTTTTGATAAATCTTCCTCTCTGGGGGAGATTCAGCAAAACCAGTGCAGATAAAGAGTTGTGCTGTTGCCCATAGCAACCAATCAGATTGCTTCTTTCATTTTTGAAAAGGCCTCTGAAAAATGAAGGAAGCAATCTGATTGGTTGCTATGGGCAACTCAGAAACTTTTCCAGGAAAGTAAAGTTTAACCACAACCAGGGGCGGATCCAGAGTCTAGTCTCGGGAGGGGCACTATTAGAGAATTTTGTATTGGCGGACAGAAAATAAGGTGTTTCTTAACCCCTTAAGGACGCAACCCTTTTTCACCTTAAGGACTGGGCCCTTTTTCGCAATTCTGACCACCGTCACTTTACGAATTAATAACGCAAAAACACTTTTACCGAATATTCTGATTCTGAGATTGTTTTTTCGCGACATATTCTATTTTATTTTGGTGGTAAATTTTCGGCGTTACTTGCATCCTTTTTTGGTGAAAAATCCCCAAATTTAATGAAAATGTTGAAAATTTTGCATTTTTCTAACTTTGAAGCTCTCTACTTGTAAGGAAAATTGATATTCACAATACATTTTATTTTTCTTCACAAGTACAATATGTTCACTTTATGTTGGCATCATAAAATGGACATATTTTTGCTTTTTTTTTTAAATTAGAGGGCTTCAAAGTAGAGAAGCAATTTTCAAAAGGGACAGATGCTACAGAACTACAACTATTTAAATAAAAACAAAAAAAAAAACGTATAGGGTTCCCCGTATTTTCATTCTCAGCACAATACCAACCAAACAGCAACAGCCTGATGTTACCAGGGTGGGCGGGGACCATTGTTACTGGCCCTCCCCAGCCTAAATAACGCCAGCCTGTTACCGCCTAGGCCCAGGAGCACCATTTTTGACGCTCCGGGCCTGTTGGTACTGGCTCTTCCCGGCACCCCTGTGGCGGTGGGTACCGGGGTAATAATTGGGGGTTAGCGCTAGCTGTTTTTGGGGCTAGCGCTAAGCCCTGGCTTAGTAATGGATTCAGTCAATAAGACAAGCTTCCACTACTAACCCTGAAAATTCATTAAAAAAAACACATTGAAAAAATTATTTTATTTAAGGACCGAGGGTTTTTCAGTTTTTGCAATTTCATTTTTTCCTCCTTGCCTTTAAAAAAATAATAACTCTTTCAATTTTGCACCTAAAAATCCATATGATGGCTTATTTTTTGCGCCACCTATTCTACTTTTTAATTACGTCAGTCATTTTGCCCAAAAATCTACGGCGAAATGGAAAAAAAAATCATTGTGAGACAAAATTGAAAAAAAAAAACGCTGTTTTGTAACTTTTGGTGGCTTCCGTTTCTACGTAGTACATTTTTTGGTAAAAATGACACCTTATCTTTATTCTGTAGGTCCATACGATTAAAATAATACCCTACTTATATAGGTTTGATTTTGTCGTACTTCTGGAAAAAGTCATAACTACCGTATTTATCGGTGTATAACACGCACCCCCATTTTAACAGGAAAATTTAAGTAAAAAAAATAAAATGTAAAATAAATGACTTGGACTAAATGCCACATCATCTCCCCAACTTCGTTTTCTTCTGCACCTCAGTTTGGTCCCGTCCCCTCCAGTGCCACATCATTCCTTCCCTTTTATCAGTTCCTGTGCCACATTTACCCCTCTCATCGCCACCCCCCATGTCTCATCATCTCCCCATGTCTCATCATTCCCCCTCATCATCCCCCACCCTGTCTCATCATTTCCCCCTGTCTCATCCCCCCCTCATCATTTCCCCGTGTCTTATCCCCCCCTCATCATTTCCCCCCTCTTCCCCCCATCATCCCCCCTCTCATCATTTCCCCCTGTCTCATCCCCCTGTCTCATCCCCCCCATCATTTCCCCCTGTCTCATCCCCCCCATCATTTCCCCCTGCCTCATCCCCCCATCCCCCCCCCTCATCATTTCCCCGTCTCATCCCCCCATCATCCCCCCTCATCATTTCCCCCTGTCTCATCCCCCATCATCCCCCCATCATTTCCCCCTGTCTCATCCCCCATCATCCCCCCTCATCATTTCCCCCTGTCTCATCCCCCCTCATCCCCCCCATCATTTCCCCCTGTCTAATCCCCCATCATTCTTCCCTCTCATCATTTCCCCCTGTCTCATCCCCCTGTCTCATCCCCCCATCATTTCCCCCTGTCTAATCCCCCATCATTCTTCCCTCTCATCATTTCCCCCTGTCTCATCCCCCCCTCATCATTTCCCCGTCTCATTATTCCCCCATCATGTTCCTCCTATGGCATTCAGTGGTCTTCAACCTGCGGACCTCCAGATGTTGCAAAACTACAACTCCCAGCATGCCCGGACAGCCAACTGCTGTCCGGGCATGCTGGGAGTTGTAGTTTTGCAACATCTGGAGGTCCACAGGTTGAAGACCACTCTTCCCCTTTCCTTACTTGTCTGCACTTCGGCTGTCTTGCGGGGTCAGTGAAGCAGATGAGTTACGTCCTCTCCCGGCTCCTCTGCACGGCATCACGGAGGTCACTTTTCGGCGGCGACTACAGGAAATAAAGTGATGCCGCACAGAGAAGTCGGCAGAGGACGTAACTCATCTGCTTCACTGACCCCGCAAGACCCTCCGCCTGACCTGACCTGCCGAAGCGCAGACAGGTAAGGAAAATAAACGAAACTATAAAAAGCAGGGAAAGGGGGAATGATGAGGGAGGGGGAGGGAGGGAAAATGAAAAGTAAAACTCACTTGTTTTCTCCTGCACTATCCACAGGAACTGGTGGATAGTGCGGGAGACGCTAATTAAAAGGTAGCGCAGATCCGGACAAGGTAGGGCTCATTTTAATCAGCATCTCCCGCACTATCCACCACACCAGTACCTGTGGATAGTGCGGGAGAAAACAAGTGACAGTGCGGGGAGGAGACACCGCTGGTCACTGATTTAAAGTAGCCACGGTCGTGCTGTTAATACATAACATAATTTTTGAAAACTCACCACATTTTCTTTTGTTTTGCCACGATGAGTCACCTGTTAGTACACAAAAGTTATATTGGCTTGCCTGAGGCTATCTACCAATAAGTTTAGCCACCAGGGTCTATTGGCTACACGCTTCTTACCTCTAGAACACAACAGTATACCCTTACCTAGGTTACCTTTAGAAATATGTGTTTAATTTTAGCACTCAAAAGCATCTACTGGCCAGGTAGAGCATTTCATACACGTAATAAAGAAAAGAGAGATTAGTGTACCTAACAGTGGCAGGAACAGAATTTCAATAGGCTACAATTCCTAAAGTGTTTCTTGAGTGTGAGACATATTTATATTTTACTTTGTGTATTGAAGAAGACTGAGATAAGTACATTTGAGTGAGCTATTTGAGGTACTATGTGTGCACGTACTGCTTAAAAGTTAGTCTTAATACCTTAAGGGTAGTTCACCCTGAGTAGTCCTTTGAGACTCTCGCAACATCACCCCCGGGCTGGCAGGAGTCTCTTCACATAGAGATTCTGCAGAAACTTCAGTCCCCGAGGGACCAACTTGAAGGCTGGACACAGGAGCAACATCTTCGGTTGGACTGGGAGATTCTCTGAAGTCAGGTAGAGAAGGTGTAGCAGGACTTGGAGTAGCCACAGGAGCAGGACTGGTGCTGGGGGAAGCAACCAATGGTGGCTGACTGGATGGAGCAGCTATTGGTAGCTGGCTGGGTGGAGCAACCAGTGGAGGCTGGCTAGGTGGAGCAACAAGGGGCGGCTGGCTTGCAGCTGAACATTGCATACCCCAAAACATGACAGGTTGGTGAGAAGAGAATAAAGGAACGTCCATACTGGGATGAATTCCTTCTCCTGGTACATATTCCCTGGCTGGCCTGGCTGGAGGAGGAGTAGGGAGAAGTGCAGGAGGAGGGGGTCCCGGTAAGTCTTCCTTCAAGCACACTTTTATTCGGTTTTGGTGGACCACCTGTGGCTCAAACCCTTTTTTCTGTATCTCATACACATCTGTGTCGGGATAAGGAATTGCAGTAATAGTATAGGGTTCTGTTTCCCATAGAGAATCCAGCTCATGAGTTCTTGGGAATTTCCTGAGCCAAACTTTGTCTCCCAGCTGCAGGGGTTGAGCCGAGGCATGCCGACTTTTTTTGCTGTCGGCCCTGGGCTTCGCCCATTTTTTCTCCACAATGTCTCGGGCTTCTTTGATTCTCCTGCGATGTTCAGAGACCCAGTCCTGCAAGACTTGAGGGGAGTTATTGAAAGGGGCCTGTAGCCCAAAAGTTCTGTCCTTCGGCAATTGACCATGTCTTCCCATCATGAGAAAGAAGGGGGTATACCCTGTAGAACAATGAGTAGTGTTGTTGTAGATTTCCAATAACTCAGGCAGTAGTCGGGGCCACTCTTCATGTTTCGAGACAGAAGCTGCTCGGAGCATATGGATAAACACCTGGTTGATCCTTTCACAGAGCCCATTTCCTTGAGGATGGTAAGCTATCATTCCGAGCTTCTTACAATCATGCAGCTGGCAGAGTTCCTGGAACAACTGAGCTTCGAAGGCCGTCCCTCGATCAGTGAGGACTGCTTCGGGACACCCCAAGGGCTGGATCCAGTGGCTGTAGAAGAGTTATGCTGCCGTCTTGGCGGTCAGATGCTTGACGGGAACAACAACCATCCACTTAGAGTAATGTTCCACCATGGTCAAGGCATAGCAATAGCCAGATCCAGTGGGGGTCAGCTTCACATGGTCAAGGGCAACCATTTGATTTGGCCTCTCAGTATGGATGGGGTGCAAGGGTGCTCTTGCATCTTTTTGGGGGTTCCTGATGAGATTGCACGTGGTGCATTCAGCACACCATATTTCGACGTCTCCTCGCATTCCTATCCAATAAAATCTTCGGCGAATAGTGGCCTCTGTCTAATGGATTACAAAATGCCCCGACTGGTCGTGATATGCATTCAGGACCATAGCTGCATCTCTTCTGGGGATTACAATTTGATGCACCCGTTCTCCAGACACCGGGTCCAATGAGTTTCTGTATTGCAGCCAATTATGGAGGAATAGGCGATTTCGCTGTCGCCACAACTGTCTCAGTTCAAAGTCCCCTTGCTGCTTGTGGAGTCGAGTGGGCACCTTCTTGTGGAGGCAGTAATTCAAGAGGTCCCCTATGACCCAGTTTTCATCCTGCAGAGTCTTCCACGTGTATTGGTCTTCAGGGACTTCCAGAGGTCCGGGTTCGTCACCCTCTTGGGCCGTTAGAGCATTCTGGCTCATGAACCGTTGGTAGAAGGGTGGCATTTCCACATCTTCCCATTCGTCCCCTGCAGGGGGTTCTTCACCTGGGGCCATCCGGGAGAGAGCATCCGCATTGACATTGGATTTTCCACTGCAGTACTTAATACTGAAGTTATAATTGGCCAACCGGGAGACCCAGCACTGTTCAATAGCCCGCAACTTAGCAGCGTTCAAGTGGGCCAAGGGATTGTTGTCCGTATAGACCGTGAAGGGGGTGGCCACCAGATAATCCTTGAATTTTTCAGTGATGGCCCAGACCAGGGCCAAGAGCTCCAACTTGAAAGAGCTGTAGTTGTCATCGTTCATTTCCGCGCCTCGAAGATGACGGCTGGCGTAGGCTATTACCCTCTCTTTACCATCTTGGAGGTGAGATAAGACGGCTCCCAGTCCTTCGAAACTGGCCTTAGTATATAAGCGGAACGGCTTACCGTAGTCAGGATAGGCCAAGATAGGAGGTTCTGTAAGAAGGTACTTTAAAGCTCGGAAGGCAGTTTCTTGGTCTTCAGCCCATTGTGTCGGGAGCCTCCCATTATAATTTTCCTTGGCAGTACCCCTCAGTAAGGCAGTCAAGGGGCCAGCAATTTGTGCAAAGTGAGGGATGAAAAGTCGGTAGTAGCCGGCAAATCCCAGGAAACTTATGACGTCTCGTACTGTCTTGGGTGTAGGCCAGTTCCTCACAGCACTTATTTTCTGGGGGTCAGGTTGGACACCATCGGCACTTACGACAGGTCCTAGATAGTGCACTTGTGGCTTTAACAGGTGACACTTGGATGGCTTGACCTTCAGTCCTTGCCGACCTGGAAAACTTCTCTTTTTTTTTAAATCTGATATTTTTATTAAGATCTAAAACATACAGGACCCTGACCCATTCCAAAAATCTGCCACCCAAACCTTTCCATCGCCGGCCTGAGGTAGCTACAATCTACCCTGTCGAAAGGCCTTCATGGCATCTATCGACAGGATGGATCGGAGCCCCTACTCCGGCATATGAATATTAGCAGACAGCTTAATCAAATTATCATGACTATTTCGGCTCGGTACAAAGCCGGTTTGGTCAGTAGCAATAATTTTGTTACAAACCTTTGCCAATCTCATTGCCAAAAACTTGGCAATAGTTTTGGCATCTGAATTTAATAGAGAGATGGGTCTATATGAATCAGCTGAAAGAAGGTTCTTTCCCATTTTTAACAGCAGAATTATGTTTGCTTCACGCATTGTCAATGGGAGAGACCTACTAATACAGGATTTTATTACAAGCAAGAGGCGAGTATTATAGTGCCAAATCTTTCTTTTAGTGAAAAAACAGCAGCAAAAGAGTTAACGGAAATAAGAAGAGAAAAAACACAGGTGAACGCAGGTGATAGCAGGTAGGTAATCAGCGAGGTATCCACCAATCAGCACACGGCATAGGTTATAAGAGGTATAGGCGTTCCTTAACCCCTTAAAGGGGTTATCCAGGGAAAAACTTTTTTTTTAAATATCAACTGGCTCCAGAAAGTTAAACAGATTTGTAAATTACTTCTATTAAAAAATCTTAATCCTTTCAGTACTTATGAGCTTCTGAAGTTTAGGTTGTTATTTTCTGTCTAAGTAATCTCTGATCTCAGTTTAGAAGAGGTTTGCTATGGGAATTTGCTTCTAAACTGGGCGGTTCCCGCGAGATTCTATCTCTGTCCCTCTCTCCACTATTCAGCATTACGCGCCCGTTACCTCACAGGCTCCTCAGACTGCCGTGTCATTGGAGTCTTCAGATTCTCAGTATTTTCTCCAACTAGTTGTTTCTCTTTACTCATTTAGCCCTCTGGTTTTCCAATAGTCTCTTGCTGGACAAATATTAACTCCTTAAGGACCCAGCCATTTTACACCATAGGACCCAGCCATTTTTTGCACATCTGACCACTGTCATTTTAAACATTAATAACTCTGGAATGCTTTTAGTTATCATTCTGATTCCGAGAATTTTTTCGTCACATATTCTACTTTAACATAGTGGTAAAATTTTTTGGTAACTTGCATCCTTTCTTGGTGAAAAATCCCAAAATGTTATGAAAAATTTGAAAATTTTGCATTTTTCTAACTTTGAAGCTCTCTGCTTATAAGGAAAATGGATATTCCAAATAATTTTTTTTATTCACATATACAATATGTACACTTTATGTTTGCATCATAAAATTTACATGTTTTTACTTTTGGAAGACACCAGAAGGCTTCAAAGTTCTGACGCAATTTTCCAATTTTTCACAAAATTTCCAAAATCACAATTTTTCAGGGACCAGTTCAGGTTTGAAGTGGATTTGAAGGGTCTTCATCGTAGAAATACCCCACAAATGATCCCATTATAATTGCACCCCTCAAAGTATTCAAAATGATATTCAGTCAGCATTTTAACCCTTTAGGTGTTTCACAGGAATAGCAGCAAAGTGAAGGAGAAAATTCACAATCTTCATTTTTTACACTCGCATGTTCTTGTAGACCCAATTTTTTTATTTTTACAAGGGGTAAAAGGAGAAAATGTATACTTATATTTGTAGCCCAATTTCTCTCGAGTAAGCACATACCTCATATGTCTATGTAAAGTGTTCGGCGGGCGCAGTAGAGGGCTCAGAAGCGAAGGAGCGAAAAGGGGATTTTGGAGAGTACGTTTTTCTGAAATGGTTTTTGGGGGATATGTTGCATTTAGGAAGCCCCTATGGTGCCAGAACAGGAAAAAAAACACATGGCATACAATTTTGGAAACTAGACCCCTTGAGGAACGTAACAAGGAATAAAGTGAGCCTTAATACCCCACAGGTGTTTCACGACTTTTGCATGTAAAAAAAGAAAAATAAAATTTCACTAAAATGTGTGTTTACCCCCAAATTTCACATTTTTGCAAGAGTTAATAGCAGAAAATACCCCCCAAAATTTGTAACCCCATCTCTTCTGAGTATGGAGGTACCCCATAAGTTGACCTGAAGTGCACTATGGGCAAACTACAATGCTCAGAAGAGAAGGAGTCATATTTGGCTTTTTGAGAGCAAATTTTGCTCGGGGGCATGTCGCATTTAGGAAGCCCCTATGGTGCCAGGACAGCAAAAAATACCCACATGGCATACCATTTTGGAAACTAGACCCCTTCAGGAACGTAACAAGGAATAAAGTGAGCCTTAATACCCCACAGGGGTTTCACGACTTTTGCATACGTAAAAAAAAATTTTTTTTTTCACTAAAATGTGTGTTTCCCCCCCAAATTTCCCATTTTTGCAAGGGTTAATAGCAGAAAATACCCCCCAAAATTTGTAACTCCATCTCTTCCGAGTATGGAGGTACCCCATAAGTTGACCTTAAGCGTACTACGGGCGAACTACAATGCTCAAGAGAAGGAGTCATATTTGGCTTTTTGAGAGCAAATTTTGCTCGAGGGGCATGTCGCATTTAGGAAGCCCCTATGTTGCCAGAACAGCAAAATAACCCCCACATGGCATACCATTTTTGAAACTAGACCCCTTGAGGAACATTACAAGGGGTACAGTGAGCATTTACCCCCCACTGGTGTCTGTCAAATCTTTGGAAAAGTGGGCTGTACAAAATTTTTAATATGCACAGCCCACTGTTCCAAAGATCTGTCAGACACCAGTGGGGTGTCAATTCTCACTGCACCCCTAGTTTCCGAAATGGGGTCACATGTGTTTTTTTTTGTTTTTGTTTTTTTCGTTTGTCAAAACCTCTATAACAATCAGCCACCCCAGTGCAAATCACCTCAAATGTACATGGTGCACTCTCCCTTCTGGGCCTTGTTGTGCGCCCCCAGAGCACTTTGTGCCCACATATGGGGTATCTCCGTAGTCGGGAGAAATTGCATTTCAAATTTTGGGGGGCTTTTTTCCCTTTTACCTCTTGTCAAAATGAAAAGTATAGGGCAACATCAGAATGTTATTGTAAATGTTTTTTATTTTTTTACACTAACATGCTGTAGCATGATGTAGACCCCAACTTCACCTTTTCATAAGGGGTGAAAGTAGAAAAAGCCCCCCAAAATTTGTTAGGCCCTAAACTGTTGCCTTGAAATACGACAGGGCTCCAAAGTGAGAGCGCCATGTGCATTTGAGGCCTGAATTAGGGATTTAATAGGGGTGGACATAGGGGTATTCTACACCAGTGATTCCCAAACAGGGTGCCTCCAGCTGTTGCAAAACTCCCAGCATGCTTGGAGAGTCAACGGCTGTCCGGCAATACTGGGAGTTGTTGTTTTGCAACAGCTGGAGGCTCCATTTTGAAAACAGTGGCGTACCAGACGTTTTTCATTTTTATTGGGGAGGGGGACTGTGTAGGGGTATGTGTATATGTAGTGTTTTTTACTTTTTATTTTATTTTGTGTTAGTGTAGTCTAGTGTTTTTAGGGTACAGTCACATGGGCGGGGGATTACAGCGAGTTTCCCGCTGCGAGTTTGAGCTGCCGCACAAAATTTGCTGCATCGCAAACTTGCAGCCTGATACTCACTGTAAGCCCCTGCCCATGTGAATGTACCCTGTACATTCACAGGGGGGGGGGGGAATCTCCCAGCATGCACAGTCTATCAGTGCATGCTGGTAGTTATAGTTTTGCAACAGCTGGAGGCACACGGGTTGGGAAACGCTGAGTTAGGAAACAGACAATGTTTCCCAACCAGTGTGCCTCCAGTTGTTGCAAAACCACAACTCCAAACATTCTCAGGCATGCTAAAAGTAGTAGTTCGGCGACATCTTTAGAGCCAGATGTTGCTGAACTGCATCTCCCAGCATACTTGGAGTTGTAGTTTTGCAACATCTGGAGGACTACAGTTTGCAGACTACTAATACAGTGGTTCCCAATCTGTGCCCTTCCAGATGTTGCAAAACTACAACTCCCAGTATGCCAAAACTGTCCAGGCATGCTGGGAGTTGGAATTCTGCAACATCTGAAGGGCCAGATGTTACAGAACTACAACTCCCAGCATGACTGGACAGTAAGGGCATGCTGAGGATGTGTAGTTTTGCAACATCTGGAAGGGCACAGTGGTCCCAAAACTGCGGACCTACAGATGTTGCAAAACTCCAAGGACTGTCTGGGCATGCTGGGAGTTGTAGTATACAGGGCTTTATGGCGACGTGCATTGCTGTAAAGGGCCCGACCGCGGCTGAAGATCCACTCACCTGTCGCCGCCGCCGCCGTCTTCATCGCCGGGATCCGGGTCTTCAGGGACGAGGTAAGTAACGGGGCCGGGCCCCAGCACTCCCCCGTCGCGTCCTCCGGTCTTCCTCCTGCCCTCTCCGAACTTCCAGGGGCCGGGCAGGGCGGGAGGAAGTAACCGCCCCCCACCCACCCCGTGCGATTGATCGGTTAGCTAACCAAAGAATCGCAGGGGATAGGAGGAGGTGGCACCTCGCTCCTATACTTTAGCATGGTCCTGGCCTTCTGTGACAGCCGGGATCATGCAAAATTACCGGGCGGTCGGGTCCCAGAGACCCAATCAGCCCGGTATCGCCGCAGATCACATGGGCGATTTCCCTAGCGATTTGCGGCGATCACCGACATGGGGGGCCTACATGGCCCCCCTCGGCGTTTGCCCTGGATCCCTGCTGAAGGATTTCAGCAGGGATCCGCTTGCGATCTCCATCGGGTGAGCGGCGGAGACCAGGAAAAGACCATGACGTATGCATACGTCATGGGTCCTTAAGGGGTTAAGAATATTACTTGGCATTAATATTAATAATATATTACCTTTCTGTCATTGACATTGTGTCCCAGTCACTGCCACACATTAGACTTGTGCACTACAAAATTTTTTGTTTTGTTTCGTTTCGTTTTTTCGTTTTGGAAAAAACTTTTCGCTTCAGCAATATTTTCGGTTTTGATTCTTCGGATACATTCAGTATTCGGGTGTTCGGGGCTGATTTTTTTTTTCGGATACATTCGGTATTCGGGTGTTTGGGGTTGATTTTTTTCGGATACATTCGGTATTCGGGTACATTCGGTAAATCTTTTTATTCTTTTTTTGGACTTTAGCGATCCTAAAAAATTATGGAGATGCCTTTTTTATTAAAATTTCGTAGGGTACCATAAAAAATCATAATAAAAAAGATACAGTAGTGATGGAAAAAATTGTATCTAACGAAATGTATCTTTTTTATTATGAAATGTTTATTAATTTTTAAACAGGGATCAATTTATGTGAGCGGGTAAAGCACTAAAAATGTAGCCGACAATAATGAAAATGTAGTGTGTGCGTGTTTTTCACTTTAAAAAAAATTTTTTTTAGGTAGTACTACTACTCCCAGCATGGAACACACTCTTCCATGTTGGGAGTAGTAGTTACCTGTACTAATTGACAGATCGCTGGGGTCCCTTGCGATCTTATTGTATAGATGGGGTGGCAGCTCTTCTATGGTCCCCTGCACTCACGTATATATACACATATTCATATTTCCCGCAGAGCTGTGATATGTCTCGCTACGATATGTCTATTAATGCAGGTACTACAGCTCCCAGCATGGAGCAGAGTGTGCTCCATGTTGGGACTATTAGTACCTGCAGTAAGGGACAGATCCCAGCGGATGTCACTCCTCCTGACACCTTCTGCAATGTCCTGATGTGAATGTCGGGATCAGCTGTTCTCATGGCTACAGAGCCGGGAGAACAGCTGACGCTGAGCCGTAGGTATACATGGTATATCTACTGCTCAGCAAGAACTTACAGTGAGCCTGCAATGTGTATACAGTATACACATTGCTGGCTCACTTAACCCCTTGCTGAGCTGTGCGCTATGCGCAAGCCCAGCAAGGGAAGAGTGAACTTACACTGCTGGACAGTGTAGGTTAACCCTTTGGGCGGTATACACTATATACAGCTATCTATAGATAGCTGTATATAGTGTATACAGAAGACGAAGTCCGCTTACTTCTCTCGAGTACCGGGCAGGTCCGTGTAGCTCCGCCCCTAGTGATGATGTCATTAGGGGGGCGGGGCTACAGAAGGGAACAAGGCTAGTTAATCTGAAGCTCTGTTCACATTGTCCGTTTTGTATAATGTGAACAGACCTTTCTGGCAGTGTCTACTCAGACAGGGAGACTCCAGCTGTTGCTAAACTACAACTCCCAGCATGCCCAGACAGCCAGAGGCTGTCTGGGCATGCTAGGAGTTGTAGTTTTGCACCAATTGGTGGCTCCCTGTTTGGGTAGACATTGCATCATGGGTGCTCTCCCCAGCGGACAGCGGCAAAAATGTCATAACCATTTTTTTGTGTTTTTTTTCTTCTCGTTTCAGATCCGTGTATGCAGAGGATTACTGCGGATTCAATGGATTACGGTGGATTATTATTTTTTTCTTTTAATAAAATGGTTAATGAGGGCTGTGGGGGAGTGTTTTTTTAAATAAAATAATTTTTCAAATGTGTTGTGTTTTTTTTAATGAATTTTCAGGGTTAGTAGTGGAAGCTTGTCTTATTGACTGAATCCATTACTAAGCCAGGGCTTAGCGCTAGCCCCAAAAACAGCTAGCGCTAACCCCCAATTATTACCCCGGTACCCACCGCCACAGGGGTGCCGGGAAGAGCCGGTACCAACAGGCCCGGAGCGTCAAAAATGGTGCTCCTGGGCCTAGGCGGTAACAGGCTGGCGTTATTTAGGCTGGGGAGGGCCAGTAACAATGGTCCCCGCCCACTCTGGTAACGTCAGGCTGTTGCTGTTTGGATGGTATTGTGCTGAGAATGAAAATACGGGGAACCCTATACGTTTTTTTTTTTTTAAATAGTTGTAGTTCTGTAACATCTGTCCCTTCAGATTTAGCAATTTTCATGAAATTTTTGAAAATTGCTTCTCTACTTTGAAGCCCTCTAATTTAAAAAAAAAAGCAAAAATATGTCCATTTTATGATGCCAACATAAAGTGAACATATTGTACTTGTGAAGAAAAATAAAATTTATTGTGAATATCAATTTTCCTTACAAGTAGAGAGCTTCAAAGTTAGAAAAATGCAAAATTTTCAAAATTTTCATTAAATTTGGGGATTTTTCACCAAAAAAAGGATGCAAGTAACGCCGAAAATGTACCACCAAAATAAAATAGAATATGTCACGAAAAAACAATCTCAGAATCAGAATATTCGGTAAAAGTGTTTTCGCGTTATTAATTCGTAAAGTGACGGTGGTCAGAATTGCGAAAAAGGGCCCAGTCCTTAAGGTGAAAAAGGGTTGCGTCCTTAAGGGGTTAAGAAACACCTTATTTTCTGTCCGCCAATGCAAAATTCTCTAATAGTGCCCCTCCCGAGACTAGACTCCGGATCCGCCCCTGGTTGTGGTTAAACTTTACTTTCATGGAAAAGTTTCCGAGTTGCCCATAGCAACCAATCAGATTGCTTCCTTCATTTTTCAGAGGCCTTTTCAAAAATGAAAGAAGCAATCTGATTGGTTGCTATGGGCAACAGCACAACTCTTCCTCTGCACTGGTTTTGCTGAATCTCCCCCATAGAGGAAGATTTATCAAAACCCAAAACCTGTCCAGAGGAAAAGTTTCTGAGTTGCCCATAGCAACCAATCAGATCGCTTCTTTAATTTTTCATAGGCTTTTTCAAGAATAAAAGAAGCAATCTGATTGGTTGCTATGGGCATCTCAGCAGCTTTTCCACTGGTCAGGTTTTGATAAATCTCTCTCTATGGGGGAGATTCATCAAAACCAGTGTAGAGGAAGTTATGCAGTTGCCCATAGCAACCAATCAGATTGCTTCTTTCATTTTTTAAAAGACCTCTGAAAAATGAAGGAAGCAATCTGATTGGTTGCTTTGGGCAACTCAGAAACTTTTCCAGAAATGGAGGATGCTAATTTTTTGCATCTTATATGGAATTATTCCTATATTCATACATTTTGGAATCATCGATCTTATTGAAAAAAGGTATAACATTAAGATCGAACGAGACCCTTAGATGCTTATCCTTGGAGATGTCGGGGAGTCTATATATAAGAAAAGTTTAATTAGGCTATTTCCTTATGCAAAGTTGCTGTCCGGGCATGCTGGGAGTTGTGGTTTTGCAGCGGTTGGGGGTTCACAGCTTAGAGACCACTGCTATAGAGGGTGCAAATGTATCCGAGCCCTGGAACTCAAATAATGTGAAATATGAGATGATCAAAATGGAGCCCCTGCACTAATTACTTGGGTTCTGGGGTCTGTAAGGTCCATAGTAGAAACATCAGGTTCTGTCCATAGCAGATACTAAATCATGGCAGCTCTAAGAAACAAGCAGTCATCGTGACATCAGACATGTGATGTCATAGACAGCTGGAGTCCTGACATTCCACTGACAGCCGCCCGAGCCTTCATTCTGTAGATTGTTACAGTGCGATTAGCAACTTCTATTTCTTCTTCTTGACTGAGATGGAGCTAAAAGGTTTGGGGTTCGTCCCCCTTCTGTTGGCGTTTTGGTGTGCGGCCTGGCTTGCCACCAGCTACATCGTGACGGTCGTCCTCGGCCATGCAGCCTCGCCACTGATGCACATCAGGTAAGATAAACAAGCACAAGATTCTTATTTCATGGGTTGGGAGTGAGGAAATATCCATAATAACATTGGTTTCTTTTCCTTCACAGTGACGTGGGAAATGTCTTTCCCGAAAACATATTATTGAGAATTGGTTTCATAGGGACATCCATTGGCACTTTGGTACTAACCTTTCTTATTTATAAGTATATGGTTATGCATACTGAAGAGTTCAGGGGTCATCAGGTCCTGATCCAGAGGATCCTGCTGGCCATTGTGTGGGCCTCCTGTTTTGGTACAGCTGTCATGCATGTATTGTCCCCCGAAGAATATCCCAGGATACACTTTGTCAGCACGATAATTTCCATTACATGTGAAGCCTTATACTACCTTGGGCAGTCCATCCAGATGTATAAATTACCAGGAGCAAACAAAGTCATCCACCATAGTAGATGCACCTGCTGTGGCCTGACTTTTACCTGCGCAATTTTCTACTTTGGATATAAAACATTACAGGAATTATTCTATGATGATGAAGACTGGGACGAGATCCGTGAAATCACCACCATAATCATGGAGTGGGTGATGCTTCTACTGATCCTGATAAACACCGTGACCTATTATTCCACCATGCAGAGGTTAATGTTAACCGTCTCCAGGAACAGCTGCAAACTCTCTCTTAGAGTAAGAATTGATGACTTCGGGGTGTAGACCACCACGGGGGCCATCAAGTGGACTTCTGGGAGAGATACTGCACAGGACACGGAAAAACCATAAAAAAAATAATATGAGCTGGTGATATTACCTATACAAAAAAAAAATATGAGCTGGTGATATTACCTATACAAAAAAATAATATGAGCTGGTGATATTACCTATACAAAAAAATAATATGAGCTGGTGATATTACCTATACAAAAAAATAATATGAGCTGGTAATATTACCTATACAAAAAAATAAAAAAAATGTAAAAAAAATATTTGTGTGTGATGTGTAATACCTACCGTATATACTCGAGTATAAGCCGAGTTTTTCAGCACCATTTTTCTTGCTGAAAACGCCCCCCTCGGCTTATACTCGAGTGATTTCTCCGCCTGTCAATCCCTTTTCAGTGGTCTTCAACCTGCGGACCTCCAGATGTTGTAAAACTACAACTCCCAGCATGCCCAGACAGCCATCGGCTGTCTGGGCATGCTGGGTGTTGTAGTTTTGAAACATCTGGAGGTCCGCAGGTTGAAGACCACTTCGGCCTTCGTCATCATCCAGGCCCCCCCCCCCCCTCTTTTGTTTTGTACTCACCCCTCCCCCCCACAGCGGGAAGTTAGGGTGAGCTGGTCCGGGCCATCTATGCTGCAGGGACCATCCGGTGGGGAGGGATACTCATTCCGGGCGGTCCATTTTCACCGGAGGGCCCTCTTCATGCGCAACGTCCCTGTGCGTCGTCGTCAAGGCAACATCACTAGGACCAGCTCACCCTAACTTCCTGCCGAGGGGAGGTGAGTACAAAACAAAAAGGCCACAGTGGTCTTCAACCTGCGGACCTCCAGAGGTTTTAAAACTACAACTCCCAGCATTCCAGGACTGTCCGGGCATGCTGGGAGTTGTGGTTTTGCAACATCTGGAGGTCCGCAGGTTGAAGACCACTGATGAAGGGATTGAAAGGTGGTGATGATGAAAGGGAGGGGGATGATGATTAAGGGGGGGATGATGATGAAGGGGGGGATGATGATGAAGGCCGCAGTGGTCTTCAACCTGCGGACCTCCAGAGGTTTCAAAACTACAATCCCAGCATGCCCAGACAGCCGATGGCTGTCCGGGCATGCTGGAGGTTGTAGTTTTGCAACATCTAGAGGTCCGCAGGTTGAAAACCACTGATGAAGGGATTGACAGGCGGTGATGATGAAGGGGGGGGGGGGATGATGACGGGGGTCTGGATGATTACATGGGGGGATGATGTATTTCCCACCCTAGGCTTATAGTGAAATTAGGGGCCTCGGCTTATATTCTGGTCGGCTTATACTCGAGTATATACGGTAGTTAGAAAACCAGAATCAAATTCATCATTATAACCTCCCTCTGCATTACCCTGTTTATTATTTTCCAAGCAAGCACTTTGTTCTAATTCGTCCACTCTCTGGCGTGCTCCTTGTATAAGGGGTTTGGGATACACTTTTTGTTTAAAACGATTCTCCAGGTTATCTAGTTGTTGCTGGCATTTTTGTGTGGAAGAACAATTCCTCCGGATTCTTTTCATTTGACCGAATGGAATGTTCTTCTTCCATTGTTTCCGATGGCAACTGTTAAAGTCGAGGTAGTTCCTTAAAATAGTTGGCAGTATGCGAACAGCCATCCGGAATATAGATATTTAAATCCAGGAACTCAAAGTTTTTGGGGGGACTGATGCAGCTCTGCCTTTGGCAATCTCTGGCTCTGCCATAGCGCTTTTTTTGAAGGGGCGTGTCGGCTGCCGCTTCATTTGGTGGTCAACACGCGCTATCTGGCCAGCGAGCCAGGGCCCCGTACAGGAGATCGCGGGGGCCCCCAGCGGTCGGACCCCTCCCCCGCAATCTGAAACTTATCCCCTACCCTTGGGATAGGGGATGTTTTTCAGCACTGGACTACTCCTTTAATTGCCTCCAAAATGAAGTTCCTCTGATGTATTTTTTTTCGGTCTTTATGTACCTTAGGTAAAAAATAAAAATAAGGTACATTTAGGTTGGGGTTAAATATATATCATGTTTTTCCCTCTTAACTCCTTGGGGACGGAGCCCATTATTAGTGTTGAGCGGCATAGGCCATATTCGAATTCGCGAATATTCGCGAATATATGGACGAATATTCGTCATATATTCGCGAATATTCGCATATTCGTTATATTCTCGTTTTATTTTCGCATATGCGAAAATGCGCGTATGCGAAAATTAACATATGTGAATATTGGCATATACAAAATTAGCATATGCGAAAATTTGCATATGAAAAAATTAGCATATGCTAATTTTCGCATATGCGAATTTACGCACGCCAGTCTCACACAGTAGTATTAGAGCCTTCTTTACACCACACAAGCTGGAAGCAGAGAGGGATGATCACTGTGATGTGTACTGTGATTTAAAAAAAAAAAAAAAAAAGAATATTCGGAATTACGAATATATAGCGCTATATTCGCGAAATTCGCGAATATGCGATATTCGCGAATAATATTCGAATTGCGAATATTCGCGAGCAACACTACCCATTATAACCCTAAGGACGGGAGCATTTTTTGCAATTCTGATCACTGTCACTTTAAGTATTAATAACTCTGGGATGTTTTTACTTTTCATTCTGATTCTGACATTGTTTTTTCGTGACATATTCTACTTCATGTTAGTGGTATATTTTTGTCGATACTTGCATCATTTCTTGGTGAAAAATTCCAAAATTTGATGAAAGAATTGGAAATTTAGCATTTTTCTAACTTTGAAGCTCTCGTCTTGTAAGGATATCAGACATTCCAAATAAATTATATATTGATTTACAAATACAATATGTCTACTATATATTTGCATCATAAAGTTGAGATGTTTTTACTTTTGGAAAACATCAGAGGGATTAAAAGTTCAGAAGCAATTTTCCAATTTTTCACAAAATTTTCAAAATCAGAATTTTTCAGGGGCCAGTTCAGTTTTGAAGTGGATTTGAAGGGCCTTCATATTAGAAATACCCCATAAATTACCTCATTATAAAAACTGCACCCCTCAAAGTATTCAAAATAACATTCAGAAAGTTTGTTAACCCTTTAGGTGTTTCACAGGAATAGCAGCAAAGTGAAGGAGAATATTCAAAATATTCATTTTTTACACTCGCATGTTCTTGTAGACCCAGTTTTTGACATTTTACAAGGGGTAAAAGGAGATAAAGCCCCCCAAAATTTATAACCCAATTTCTCTCGAGTATGGAAATACCTCATATGTGTATGTCAAGTGTTCGGGGGGCGCAGTAGAGGGCTCAGAAGGGAAGGAGCGACAATGGGATTTTGGAGAGTGAATTTTGCTGAAATGGTTTTTGGGGGCATGTCCCATTTAGGAAGCCCCTATGGTGCCAGAACAGCAAAAACAAAACACATGGCATACTATTTTGGAAACTACACCCCTCAAGGCACGTAACAAGGGGTCCGGTGAGCCTTAACACCCCACAGGTGTTTGACGACTTTTCGTTAAATTCGGATGTGTAAATGAAAAAAACATTTTTTCACTAAAGTGCAGTTTTTTTCCCCAAATTTACCATTTCTACAAAGGGTAATGGGAGAAAAATCCCCACAAAATTTGTAACACAATTTCTCCCGAGTACGGAGATACCCCATATGTGGCCCTAAACTGTTGCCTTGAAATACGACAGGGCTCTGAAGTGAGAGAGCGCCATGCGCATTTGAGGCCTGAATAAGGAATTTGCAGTAGGGGTGGACCCGATTACAAGGATGGGGCTTGTCTCCACCAAAACCCTACAGCAGTGTTTACCAAACAGGGGGCCTCCAGCTGTTGCAAGACTCCCAGCCTGTCAGGACAGTCTATGTCCAGCAACACTGGGAGTTGTGGTTTTGCAACAGCTGGAGGCGCTGTTTAGGAAACACTGCCGTATGAGACGTTTTTCATTTTTATTGGGGGGGGGGGGGGCGACGTGTAAGGGGTGTATGTGTAGTGTTTTACTTTTTATTATTTGTTAGTGTAGTGTTTTTAGGGTACATTCATTTCCTTGAAGGAAACCCACTGTAAACCCGCCCGTGTGAGTGTACCCTGTACATTTACATGCGAGGGGGGGGGGGGGGGGGGCGCTCCAAACCTTCAGCTGTGGCAAAATGACAACTCCCAGAATGCACTGACAGACCGTACATGCTGGGAGTTGTAGTTTTACAACAGCTGTAGGCACACTGGTGGGGAACCACTGAGTTAGAAAACAGACTCTAGCTCAGTGATTCCAACCCATGTGCCTCCAGCTGTTGCAAGACTACAACTCCCAGCATGTATGGTCTGTCAGTGCATTCTGGGAGTTGTAGTTTTTCAACAGATGGAGGCACATGGGTTGGAATCACTGAGTTGGGAAACAGACTCTAGCTCAGTGTTTCCCAACCAGTGTGCCTACAGCTGTTGCAAAACTACAATTCCCAGCATGGCCAGACAGTCAGGGATGCTGGGCGTGTAGTTCTGCAATATCTGTCCCTTCAGATGTTGCAGAACTACAACTCCCAGCATGCATGGACAGTCTGGGCATGCTAGGAGTTGTAGTTATGCAACAACTGGGGAAGAACAGTTTGGAGACCGCCAAGTAGTGGCCTCCAAACTGTAGCCCTCCAGATGTTGCAAAACTACAACTCCAAGCATGCCCAGACTGTCCAGGCATGCTGGGAGTTGTAGTTCTGCAACATCTGAAGGGACAGATATTGCAGAACTACACGCCCAGCATCCCTGACTGTCTGGACATGCTGGGAGTTGTAGTTTTGCAACATCTGGAAGGCTACAGTTTGGAGACCACCATATAGTGGTCTCCAAACTGTGCCACTTCAGATGTTGCAAAACTACAACTCCCAGCATGCCCAGACAGTCAGTGCATGCTGAAAGTTGTAGTTTTGCAACGTCTGGAGGACCATAGTTTAGAGACCACTACACAATGGTCTCCAAACTGTGACCCTCCAGATGTTGCAAAACTACAACTCCCAGCATGCCCAGACAGCCTTTGGCTGTGTGGGCATGCTGGGAGTTGTAGTTTTGCAGCTTTTAGAAAGCCACAGTAAAGATCATTTATCGCGATCTTCACTGCAGCCTTCTCCGCCGCACTTTCCGGCCACTGCTCTTCCTGCTGCAGCCGCTGCTCCGTGGATGCCGCCGATGCCGCCCCTGAAGGTCCAGGTAAGCCGGGCCATGCTCCCCCCTTTCCGCCCGTGTTCCCCCCGCTCTGTACCGACTTCCGATCGGTGGCCAGAGCGGGGGAAATGAACTCTAACCCCCTGCCCCCCTCCTGCCATTGGTGGTCAGCCTGACCAACCAATGGCAGGGGATAGGAGGGGGTGGCAACACTGTCACCTCGCTCCTATCCTTTAGGCTGGTCGGAGCTGTCTCTGACAGCTCCGATCAGTCTTATTTTCCGGGAGATCGGGTCACCAGTGACCCGATTTGCCCGGATCGCGGCAAATCACAGGTCTGTATTGACCTGCGATTTGCTGTGATCGCCGATATGGGGGGATCTCAGGACCCCCCCTAGGCATTGCCATGGGATGCCTGCTGATAGATATCAGCAGTCATCCCGGTCCGATCACTGCCGCTCGCCGTCCTTAAGTGACGGGACGCGAGGGCGTATGCATACGCCCTTCGTCCCCCAACGAGTTATAGGGGTACTATTAACATTTGACCGCTAAGCAGTCACTAAGACCCTATATTTCCCACCCAATATAAAACTTAACGTTTATTGAGCCAAGATTAAAATAACCTCACACATATTGATCCATAATCCATTGATTGGCATGACACTGCATGCTATCTTAATTGAATTGAAAAGATAGATTGTGGCTGCAGTCCACAATCTATAGTGTGAGACAATTAAAAATCTAACACATTGCCCGCCCGCCCGACGTTTCGCCACAGGCTGTGACTTTATCAAGGGCTAAGAGGCTAAGGGCGTGTCGGCTGCCGCTTCGTCTGGTGGTCAACATGCGCTATCTGGCCAGCGAGCCAGGGCCCCGTACAGGAGATTGCGGGGGCCCCCAGCGGTCGGACCCCCCGCAATCTGAAACCTTTCCCCTATCCTTGGGTTTTTCAGCACTGGACTACTCCTTTAATGGCCTCCAAAATGAAGTTCCTCCGATGTATGGGCATCAAGGGATCTTCCACTAAAAAAGATCACGCCGCTTCCACTCCTCTGTCATGTGGGATGTTACTATATAATGAAGAAACATCTAGTGTTGCCCACATATAGTCCTCTTCCCGTATGATATCTCTCAATAGGGTTAATAAATGCCCTTTATCTCTGAGGTTTGCTGGTAAAGACACCGCACATTTCTGTAACTGATGGTCTATATATTCAGATAAACATCAGGCAACTATCGGACGACAAGGGGATTTTTTTTCGGTCTTTATGTACCTTAGGTAGAAAATAAAAATAAGGTACATTTGGGTTGGGGTTAAATATATTTTATGTTTTTCCCTCTTAAAGGGGTACTACGCACCTAGACATCTTATCCCCTCTCCAGAGGACCCCCGTGATCTTGGTTGCGGCACCCTGCTGTCAGCATACTTGCTCTGTGCGTAATGACGGGTGATACAGGGGCCAGAACATCGGCATAGCCATTGACTGTCCTGGTACGCTGGGAGTTTTGCAACAGCTGGAGACACCCAATTTGGGAAGCACTGCCGTAGGGTAATTTGTTGGTGGATGCAAATCCCTAATTTAGGCCTCAAATGCGCATGGTGCTCTTTCACTTTGGAGCCCTCTCACATTTCAAGGGAACAGTTATGGGTTACACATTTTTTTCTCTCTTCTTTTACCCCTTAGGGAAAGGTAAATTTGGGGTCTACACCAGCATGTTAGTGTAAACAAATTACATTTTTTACACTAACATGCTGGTGTTGCCCCATACTTTTAATTTTCCCAAGAGGTAAAAGGAAAAAAAAATTGTATATTTTGACGCAAAGTGCTCTGCAGGCGCATAACATGGCTCAGAAGGGAGAGTGTACCATATACATTTGAGGCCGAAAGTCACAGCAGTTCTGACATAAACATAAAAAAAACACCCACATGTGACCCCATTTTGAAAACTACACCCCTCACGTAAAGTAACAAGGGGTATAGTGAGCCTTAACATCCCACAAGTGTTTGACAAATTGGAGGTGAAAATAAAAAAAATTAAACATTTTTTTACTAAAATGCTGGTGTTACCCCAATTTTATCATTTTCCCAAGGGGTAATAGGAGAAAAAGCCCCACAAAATTTGTAACCCCAATTCTTCTGAGTCAGAAAATACCCCACATGTGGATGTAAAGTGCTCTGCGGGTGAACTACAGGGCTCAGAAGAGAAGGAGCGCCATTGGGCTTTTGGAGAGAGAATCTGGCTGAAATTGAAGACCATGTGCGTTTAGGCCTCCATGGTGCCAGAACAGTGACCCCCCCCCTCCTACATGTGACCCCATTTTGGAAACTACACCCCTAATAAGAAGGGCAGTGAGCATTTACACCTCACAGGTGTCTGATAGATTTTTTGAGCAGTGGTCTGTGAAAATGAAAAATGAAAATTTTTCATTTGTACAGCCCACTGTTCCAAAGATCTGTCAAATGCCAGTGGGGTTTAACCCCTTAAGGAACCAGCCCATTTTCACCTTAAGGACCCAGCCATTTTTTGCACATCTGACCACTGTAACTTTAAGGCTAGGTTCACACTACGGAATCTCTGGGCAGAATTTCTGCTGGAGATTTAGCCGGCAGCACTAAGACCGCACAGACTGCATTGCTGTCACCATAGATGGCAATGCATTTCTGGGTGGATCTTTAGGGAGATCTGCTGAGAAATGCATTGGCATCTATGGGGACGACAATGCATTCTGCGGGGTCCTAGTGCTGCACGTAACAAGGGGTCCAGTTAGCCTTAACACTAGAGATGAGCGAATCGAAGTTGACAAACCCGAATTCGTTGCGAATTTTATGAAAAATTCGATTCGCAACGAATACGAATATCGCCGCGATTCTATCGCACAAATCGCTTCATTAAACTCCATTTTACAGCGTTCCAGGCTATTGGAGACCTAAGATGGCGGATCCACATGTGAGTACATGGGGCAGGGGATTATGGGAGGGCGGGAAACAGCGGCGGGAATGAAGGTAGGCGGGCTGACCCTGAACCACATGTGAGATGCAGCCTATCAGTGTTCACTGACCCCTGTGATGTCACAGCCCCTATATAATTGGCGGCCATCTTGCCTCACTTCATTTCATCTATGCACTCAGATGGAGAGGACGGGACTGTGTGCGTGTGAATAGCTCATACCACAGCGTTACACTGCAACTGCTAGTCACATCAGCATTATGGAAAGGCAGGAGTGCAGAGTGCTGTGCTGTTACACTGAGAAGGATCATTGATTGCTAAGCCTCCTATTCACATTATTGAGCATTGCAGCAGAGAGGGGCAGATAGCTGTCAGCTGCCTCATACAGATCTCCAAGCTGCCTGAACTTTATCAACCATCTTATCTCCTCATTTTTCAGCTCTATTGATTTTTTTTATTCTCCACAAATCTTCTGCTGCTCAGAATTGTGGGACAGAGTGCAATTTAGGGTTTAATCCCTGGATTATTTTTTTGTGGTGCTGCACTGTTGGGTCCTGCTGCTGTTCAGAAATAAGTCATATTAGTGTGGACTTTGGTGCCTTTTTACCATTTTTCACCTGTTACTCTGTCTCTGTGCTAAATTCAGTGTTATACCACACGTTATATACCTGCCGGTGTATTAAAGAAAAAAAACATTTTTCCTGAGTACAAATACGCTTTTTCAGTGGCCTTATCATTGCAAAGGGCCTAAATACAAGCAAATAGCGTACTGTTACGCCGAGCGCTCCGGGTCCCCGTTCCTCCCCGGAGCGCTCGCCTCATCTTCGTTGTTGCAGCGCCCCGGTCAGATCCACTGACCGGGTGCGCTGCGGTCCCGCCTTCAGCCGGGATGCGATTCGCGATGCGGATAGCGCCCGCTCGCGATGCGCACCCCGGTCCCCGTACCTGACTCGCTCTCCCTCGGTCCTGTCCCGGCGCGCGCGGCCCCGCTCCCTAGGGCGCGCGCGCGCCGGGTCTCTGCGATTTAAAGGGCCAGTGCACCAATGATGGTGCCTGGCCCAATCTTCCCAATTAGCTTAATTGGCTCCCACCTGTGCACTTCCCTATATCACCTCACTTCCCCTGCACTCCCTGGCCGGATCTTGTTGCACTTGTGCCTAGTGAAAGCGTTCCCTTGTCTGTTCCTAGTCCGTGTTCCTGACCTCCTGCCGTTGCCCCTGACTACGATCCTTGCCGCCTGCCCCCGACCTTCTGCTACGTCCGACCTTGCTTCTGCCTACTCCCTTGTACCGCGCCTATCTTCAGCATCTTCAGCAGCCAGAGAGGTGAGCCGTTGCTAGTGGATACGACCTGGTCACTACCGCCGCAGCAAGACCATCCCGCTTTGCGGCGGGCTCTGGTGAAAACCTGTAGTGGCTTAGAACCGGTCCACTAGCGCGGTCCTCGCCATCCCTCTCTGGCACAGAGGATCCACTACCTGCCAGCCGGCATCGTGACAGTAGATCCGGCCATGGATCCCGCTGAAGTTCCTCTGCCAGTTGTCGCTGACCTCACCACGGTGGCCGCCCAGCAAGCCCGACAGATCGCCCTTCTAACCCGTCAGCTGTCGGAAATGTCCACCATTTCGCACCAACTTCAGTCGCAACTTCTCCAGCAATCTTCTCCTCCGCCAGCTCCTGCACCTCCTCCGCAGCGAGTGGCCACTCCTAGCCTCTGCCTGTCCTTGCCGGACAAATTTAATGGGGACTCTAAGTATTGCCGTGGCTTTCTTTCGCAATGTTCCCAGCACTTGGAGATGATGTCGGACCAGTTTCCTACTGAAAGGTCTAAGGTGGCTTTCGTGTTCTGCCTTCTGTCTGGAAAAGCCCTGTCATGGGCCGCACCGCTCTGGGACCGCAATGACCCCGTCACTGCCTCTGTACACTCCTTCTTCTCGGAAATTCGAAGTGTCTTTGAGGAACCTGCCCGAGCTTCTTCAGCCGAGATTGCCCTGCTGAACCTGGCCCAGGGTGTTTCTTCCGTTGGCGAGTACGCCATTCAGTTCCGTGCTCTTGCTTACGAGTTGTCCTGGAATAGTGAGACTCTCTGCGCGACCTTTAAAAAAGGCCTATCCAGCAACATTAAAGATGTTCTGGCCGCACGAGAGACTCCTGCTGACCTACATGAACTCATTCATCTAGCCACTCGCATTGACATGCGTTCTTCCGGATGGCGTCTGGAGCTCCGCCTGGATATGGACTTAGTTCGCACGAAGCGTTTTTTCTCTCCGGCTCCTCTCTCCTCTGGTCCTCTGCAATCTGTTCCTGTGCTTCCCGCCGCGGAGGCTATGCATGTTGACCGGTCTTGCTTGACACCTCAAGAGAGGACACGACGCCGCATGGAGAATCTTTGCCTGTACTATGCCGGTACCGAACACTTCCTGAAGGATTGTCCTATCCGTCCTCCCCGCCTGGAAAGACGTACGCTGACTCCGCACAAAGGTGACACAGTTCTTGATGTCAACTCTGCTTCTCCACGCCTTACTGTGCCTGTGCGGATATCTGCCTCTACCTTCTCCTTCTCTACTATGCTCTTCTTGGATTCCGGATCTGCAGGAAAATTTTTTTTGGCCTCTCTCATCAACAGGTTCTACGTTCCTGTGACCAGTCTCGCCAGACCCCTCTACATCTATTGTTTTTACAATAAAAGATTGGACTGTCTCGTACGTTTCCACACAGAACCCCTCCTAATTTGCATCGGACCTCATCACGGAAAAATTGAGTTTTTTTTCCTCAGGTTCTTTGGCCCCAAGAAGAGGGGGAGACCCAAGGGGGGGGGTACTGTTACGCCGAGCGCTCCGGGTCCCCGTTCCTCCCCGGAGCGCTCGCCTCATCTTCGTTGTTGCAGCGCCCCGGTCAGATCCACTGACCGGGTGCGCTGCGGTCCCGCCTTCAGCCGGGATGCGATTCGCGATGCGGATAGCGCCCGCTCGCGATGCGCACCCCGGTCCCCGTACCTGACTCGCTCTCCCTCGGTCCTGTCCCGGCGCGCGCGGCCCCGCTCCCTAGGGCGCGCGCGCGCCGGGTCTCTGCGATTTAAAGGGCCAGTGCACCAATGATGGTGCCTGGCCCAATCTTCCCAATTAGCTTAATTGGCTCCCACCTGTGCACTTCCCTATATCACCTCACTTCCCCTGCACTCCCTGGCCGGATCTTGTTGCACTTGTGCCTAGTGAAAGCGTTCCCTTGTCTGTTCCTAGTCCGTGTTCCTGACCTCCTGCCGTTGCCCCTGACTACGATCCTTGCCACCTGCCCCCGACCTTCTGCTACGTCCGACCTTGCTTCTGCCTACTCCCTTGTACCGCGCCTATCTTCAGCATCTTCAGCAGCCAGAGAGGTGAGCCGTTGCTAGTGGATACGACCTGGTCACTACCGCCGCAGCAAGACCATCCCGCTTTGCGGCGGGCTCTGGTGAAAACCTGTAGTGGCTTAGAACCGGTCCACTAGCGCGGTCCTCGCCATCCCTCTCTGGCACAGAGGATCCACTACCTGCCAGCCGGCATCGTGACACGTACCATATACCACCTTTTTTTCTGTCTCTGTGCTAAATTCAGTGTTATACCACACGTTATATACCTGCCGGTGTATTAAAGAAAAAAAAAGTTTTTCCTGCGTACAAATACGCTTAACAGTGTGCTCATCATTGCAAAGGGCCTACATACAACCAAGTAGTGTACTATTTAGTACCTGTATTTCTGTCTCGGTGCTAAATTCAGTGCTATTCCACACATTAGTATACACTGGCTGGTGTATACAACAAAAAAATAGTTTTTTTCTGAGTATAAATACGCTTAACAGTTCGCTCATCAGTGCAAAGGGCATACATAGAACAAAGGAGTGTACTATTTAGTAACTGTTATTCTGTCTAGGGCCTATGTACTTTGAAAGGACAGCCGTAAGTAATCGCCTGCTGCTGTTCTATACCCTCATAAACGCACTAAGTATGTCAGGCAGGGAAGTGCCAGGACGTGCACAGAGAAGGGGCAGAGGCCTACATACGTCAGGCAGAGTTGGCAGCAGACTTGGGGCAAGTGGCAGCAGGAGTCGCAGCAATAGGCCTGAGCTCCCATTAACACCCAGCGGTCGCGTCGTCGACCCATCTCTCCTCGTCAATTGGTTTGCACACTCATCCCCATCATCACAAGCGACATCTGACAACCCCAGTCAAGAGTCCGTGGGTTCCTCAGACACAACCCTCAGTTGGCATGGCCCGGGAGCAGTCCCCTTAATCCCATTGGCTTTGTCCTATGCTGTTCCCTCTCCCAAAGAAGTATCTCATGCTTTGGGTTCAGCTCCACAATTTAGCGAGGACGATGTAATAGAGGACAGTCAGCATCTAATGGGCAGCCAAGAATGTGAGGAGACATGCGTCCCTTACTCCGCAGTAGTGATGCGGAGAGTGACGTGGGAGGCGGTGTTTCAATTGCTCAGGGTCCTGAGGCAGACACTGTTGTGGAACACGAGGAGGACATCAGTGATGTGCACACATCTTTTGATGATGATGAAGCCGATCGCAATTGGGAGCCGGGTGCAGAAGCCGGGGCTTCATCATCATCATCAGGAGAAGAGATTTGCTCTTTGTCTATGAGGCAGCAAGGCGGTAGCACGGTTGGCAATCAGCGTGGTGGTGGCAGTAGTGAAAATTCAGGAGCCAAACGTGCCAGGGGGAGACCACCTGCTTCGCGGCAAGCTACCATTCAGGGAGGTAGTGGAACAGGGGTTCCTGGAGACGGCGCCAATAGCAGTGAAATAGTGCGAACTACGGGTGGGAAAATCAGCTACTCTGCGGTGTGGTTGTTCTTCATAAAGAATCCGGAGGACCGTAGTCACATGCAAAATCTGTGGGCAGAAAGTGAAGCGTGGCCAGGGTCCCAATCTCGGCACCACGGCTCTGCGTCAACACATGATTCGCCACCATAAAGCGGCCTGGGATAACAGTGGCTCCGAGGTAGTGGTCCAGCCTGCCGCATCACCCAGTGGCCATCCGCTCCCTCCGTCATCCAGCCAAGGCTCCACCACCTCAGCCAAAGGGAGCATTGTGTCAAACCATCCTTCTTGCGCTCCTGCTTCCTCCGCTCGTAGTCAGCCATTCCGCCAACAATCGATCGGCGAAGCCATGTCCAAGAGACAACAGTATGCGCCCACTCCTCCAACGGAACAGAAGTTGAATGTGCTCCTGTCCAAGTTGCTGGTGTTGCAGTCCCTCCCTTTCCAACTGGTGGACTCTGCAGCTTTCAGGGCATTGATGGCTTGTGCCGAGCCGAGGTGGAGAGTCCCAAGCCATCATTTCTTTGCGAAGAAGGCAGTACCAGCCCTGCATAAGTTTGTACAAGAGAAGGTGAGCCAGTCCTTGAGCCTGTCGGTGTGTTCAAAAGTGCACGGCAGCGCCGATGTGTGGAGCTGTAACTATGGGCAGGGACAATACATGTCTTTTACGGCCCACTGGGTAAATGTTGTTCCTGCACAGCCACAGCAGCAACTTGGACAGGTCACACCGCTTCCTCCTCCACGCTTTCGCTCCCAGGCAGTTGGTCCTTTTACAGTGTGCGCCTCCTCCTCCTCCACCCCTGTGTCCTCTGCCTCCACTGCACATCCAAATCTCGGTGGCCCTTCATCGTACCACGTGTGTAGGGCACAGCGGTGTCAAGCCGTCCTTGACATGGTTTGCCTTGGTGAACGGAGTCACACAGGGGAGGAACTGCTGAAGTTCATTAGGAAAGAAATCCGAGTATGGCTTACTCCACGAAATCTGGAAATGGGAACCATGGTGACCGACAATGGGAAGAACATTGTGGCTGCGCTGCGACAAGGAAGTGTGAACCATTCGCCCTGCCACGCGTGTTGAATCTGGTTGTCAAGAAGTTCATCAAGTCTTCACCCCATTTGCAAGACGTCCTGACAATGGCAAGGAAACTGTTCATGCACTTCAGCCACTCGTACACCGCCAAGCAGACTTTGCTTGAGCTGCAGCGTCAGAACGGTATCCCACAACATAGTCTCATTTGTGACGTTGCCACACGTTGGAATTCCACCCTCCATATGTTGGACAGACTATACGAACAAAGAAAAGCCATCACGGATTTTTTGGTGTAACTTCAATGTGAACAAGTGGCAGCTCATACGTGACACCTGCCGTTTGCTGAGGCCCTTTGAGGAAGCCACATTTTTTGTTAGTCGCTCGAATTAAGCCATGAACGACGTAATTCCACTCCTACATTCACTCCAAAAAATGATTGAAAACATGGCTGGTCACGGCAATGGAGATGTTGCGCCTACATCAGAAGGCTACATGAGTCCTGTGGGGGATGAACTGGAGGAGGATGATGAGGGGCAGAGTGGAGCACAGTTTACGGTGGATGAGATGGCCGGTGTTTCTGGTCATTGGACAGGAGGGGAGGAGCAGGAGCAGCCAGAGGAGCTGGAGGGTTATTACGAGGGAGGCGAGACAGAGGACCCAGACACACCATGGCAGTATGCAGTGGAGATGGAGGCAGGTAGTCACAGTGAGTCACTGTCACAAATGGCACGATGCATGCTGAGTTGCTTGCGTAGTGACCCCCGAATTGTCAAAATTCGTCAGCGCGATGACTTCTGGATCTCCACCTTATTAGACCCTCGCTACCGGCCCAGAATGGGGGCCTTTTTTACACCCACTGAGAGGGAGGACAAACTGACCTACTTCAGGGAGCTTCTACGTAGTCGGTTGGCCGATGCCTATCGGCCACATGGTCCATCCACTCGCAGGTCTGACTCGGAGGGCCCTCTGCGCTCACCTTCAACTGCCACGGCTGCTGGGGAGGGGAGGGGTGGCAGGAGCAGTACCGGCTCAATCAGCAGCAGCCTGAGTCTCCAGTCGCTGATGAGTAGCTAGCTTCAGCCGCATAGTGAAGCTACTCATCAGCAGCAGGTGGACATGGAGCAGGACCTGAACCAGCAGGCGATGGCTTACCACGACATGACCCTGCCAACAACCGTTGAAGATCCGCTGGACTTCTGGGCAGCCAAACTCGATTTATGGCCGCAACTAGCGGAGTTTGCCCTGGAAAAGCTGTCCTGCCCGGCCAGTAGTGTGCCATCAGAGCGGGTGTTTAGTGCGGCCGGGGCCATAGTCACCCCAAGGTGAACTCGTCTGTCCACTAAAAATGTGGAGAGACTGACGTTTGTCAAGATAAATCAGGGATGGATCAGCCAGGATTTCCAGCCACCAATGACAGATGGGTCTGAGTAGATTGACCATGCTCCTACAACAAAATTTTCTCTATTGTGGTTGGTTATGAAACCCTCTGGGGCAGACCTGGGGATTGTACGGTCCGCTTGACACATACGGCCCTTTGATTGGCTCTGACCGGCCCGCGCTGATTGGGGGACAACTATGCTGCCTAATCTGGGGGACATCTATGCTGCCTAATCTGAGGGACAAGTATGCTCCTAATCTGGGTGACATCTATGCTGCCTAATCTGGGGGACAACTATGGTCCTAATCTGGGGGACATCTATGCTGCCGAATCTGGGGGACAACTATGCTCCTAATATGGGGAAAACTGAAGCTTCTGGCTTTGGGCCTATAATTTTTTGAAGTTTAGCAGTAGCTAAATACATGCTTAATGCAAATGTAAACATTGATATTTAAATGTAAGGGGTTATGAAAACCTCTTGGGTACTGCAAATGCATGCTCCAGACTCATTCTGTGTCTTTCAGGAACTACTTGCCTCCCTGGTGCCTCTGGCCTTGGGCCTTAAATTTTTGGATGTTTAGCAGTAGCTAAATACATGCTTAATGCAAATTTCAACAATGATCGTTAAATTCTCGGCGCTCTGCCAGGGCCTTCTCCTACCCCGCCTGGGCCGATCCAAAGACCTCACTAACCAACTCACTAACTAATCCAATCGCTTATAGCGAAGGGCGGTGTGTACAAAGGGCAGGGACTTAATAAACACCATCTTATGACCCTCACTTACTGGTAATTTCTCGTTTTAAGATTAAATAATTGCAATCACAGATCCCTATCACAAACTGGTTTCAGCGTGCAACACACACCTGTCCTTGAAAGATAGAGAGACGCTAATCCATTCAGTGGAGCGCTAGTGCGGCCCAGGACATCTGAGGCCATAACACACCTGTTATTGCTCGATCTCGCAATTGATTGGGCAAGGTAAGGGGTTATTAAAGCCTCTTGGGTACTGCTGAGGCCTACTCCTGACTGCTCCTGGTGCAATGTATGGGATAATTAAACACTCTTGGGTAGTGTTATTGTTAAATTTACTGGTAATTTTATCAGTAATAAAATTGAATTTTGCAGAATGCTAACCGTTACACAACGGAACGCTTGTTGCGTGTGATTTTTTAATGAAAAAAAAAAATAGATGGAGAGGGATTAACTCTGCTTAATCATTTTTGGCGAATAGAATTCTTTTGCCATCTGATTTTTTTGGAGACAGATGCACTTACACACATGTAATAATTTTTTTTAACCAAATTTCAAACATTGTGTGGTTTATTACTTTTGAGAAGAATGTCTTTGGGTGGTCCACCATCCTGCATTATAGAGTCTTCTGAACTGCTGTATATGCGCTTGTTTTAAAAAAAAAAAAAAAGGTATTTTGTCCGACAATTTCAATAAAATGTTGCGTTTTTTTGGGGTGGATTGTGAAGCCCGGGTGACGGGTGTGTAGTGTGTACTCGTGCATCAGTCACCTCCAGTCTGTGTCCGTTAGGCAATATATGGGTTAATGATGCAGCAGAGGTGGAGCTTTGGTCTTGGAATTTCAATTATTTAAAAAAATTTAACATATTGTGTGGTTTATTATATTATAGAAGAATGTCTTTGGGTGGTCCACCGTCCTGCATTATAGAGTCTTCTGGACTGTTGTATATGCGCTTGTTTTAACAAAAAGGTATTTTGTCAGACAATTTCAAAAAAAATTGCGTTTTTTTTGGGTGGATTGTGAAGCCCGGGTGTGTACTCGTGCATCAGCCAACTCCAGGCTGTGTCTTTCAGGCAATCTATGGGTTACTGATGCAGCTGAGGTGGGGCCTGGGTCTAGGAATTTCAATTTTTTTTTACAAAAAATTCAACAATTATGTGGTTCATTATTTTTGAGAAGAAAGTCTTTGGGTGGTCCACCGTCCTGCCTTATAGAGTCTTCTGAAATGTTGGATATGCGCTTGTGCTTACACAAAGTTGTAAATTTAAAAAAATAATGTATACAATTTTGTTGATTTTGGGGTGGATTGTGAAGCCCTGTGTGTACTGGTGCATCAGCCAACTCCAGACTGTGTTCTTCAGGCAATAAATGTGTTCCTGATGCTGCAGAGGTGGGGCCTGGGTCTGGGAATTTAAAATTTTTGGATTGCGGGTGCTACAAAAAAAGATGGACACACCCTAATCTGTTCAGTGGAGCGAGCCTGCGGCCCCGGGCATCTGAGGGCATCACACACCTGTTATTGCTCGATCTCAGGAGAAGGGGGTTCATCATCGGGAGAAAAGAGTTGCAGGTTGACCTTGAGTCAGCAAGGCGGTAGCACGGTTGGCAGTCAGCGTGGTGTGGCAGTAGTGGAAATTCTGGAGCCAAATGGGCCCGGGGAAGACCACCTGCTTCGCAGCAACTTACCTTTCCGGGAGTTAGCAGGTTACCAGCACCGGTCAATGAGAGATAGAGACACGCTAATCCGTTCAGTGGAGCGCGCCTGCGGCCCCGGAAATCAGAGGGCATAACACACCTGGTATTGCTTGATCTCGCAATTGATCGTGCAAAGGTAGGTGGTTATTAAAGCCTCTTGGGTACTGCTGAGGCCTACTCTTGACTGCTCCTGGTGCAATGTATGGGGTAATTAAACACTCTTGGGTAGTGTTTTTTTTTTTTTATTTACTGATAATTTTATCAGTAATAAAATTGAATTTTCCAGAATGCTAATCGTTACACAACGGAACGCTTGTTGCGTATGATTTTTTAATGAAAATTTTAAAAAAATACGGACAGGGATTAACTCTGCTTCATCATTTTGGGCAAAAAAAAGTCCTTTGGTGATCTGATCTTTTGGAGACAGATGCGCTTAAACACATATTGAATTAGTTTTTGTAAAAAAATTTCAAACATTATGTGGTTTATTATTTTTGAGAAGAATGTCTTTGGGTGGTCCACCGTCCTGCATTATAGAGTCTTGTGAACTGTTGGATATGTGCTTGCTCTTACACAAAGGTATTTCTTTAAAAAATTTCTAAAATGTTTTTTTTTTTTTGGAGGGGATTGTGAAGCCCGGGTGTGTACTGGTGCATCAGCCAACTCCAGGCTGTGTCATGCAGGCAATATATGGGTTACTGATGCCACAGGGGTGGGGCCTGGTTCTGGAAATTTCAAATTTTTGGATAGCAGGTGCTACCAATGAGAAATCTTTGACAAAAATTTCACATATTGTGTTGGTTTTTTGGGGGGGGATTGTGAAGCCCTGGTGTGTACTCTTGCATCAGCCAACTCCAGGCTGTGTCATGCAGGCAATATATGGGTTACTGATGCCACAGGGGTGGGGCCTGGGTCTGGAAATTTCAAATTTTTGGATAGCAGGTGCTACCAATGAGAAATCTTTGACAAAAATTTAATATATTGTGTTGTTTTTTTGGGGGGGATTGTGAAGCCCTGGTGTGTAGTGTACTAGTGCATCAGCCAACTCCACGCTGTGCCATTCAGCCACTAAATGGTCTCCTCTTGCCACGCTATGTCCACGCTATGTCATCCAGTCACTATATGGTCTCCTGATACTGATGCCACCACCAGGCTCTGTCATTGTGCTGCTGTGCGGCAGTGATTCTATAAGCGATGCCGGTAATCTGCATGCTATTCTGAATAACAGTATTATTTTACTACTCCAGCACACTCCATATGCGTTTTATATACCCCTATAGAGGCTGTATGTAGTCTAGAAATAGCCTTTTTTAACATCGATTCGCCGCAAATAAATTCGGATCGAAACAAACTTTTCGGGAAAATTCGGCGAATCGGCCGAATCGAATTTTTGAAAAGTTCGCTCATCTCTAGTAATAAGGGGTGCAGTGAGTATTTACACCCCACTGGCATTTGACAGACTTTTGGAACCGTGGGCTGTGCAAATGAAAAATTACATTTTGTAAACGCACATGGCCTTCAATTCCAGCCAAATTCTCTCTCCAAAATCCCAATGGCGCTCTTCTCTTCTGAGCATTGTAGTGTGCCCGCAGAGCACTTTATATCCACATATGGGGTATTTCCTTACTCAGAAGAAATGGTGTTACAAATTATGGGGGGCTTTTTTCCTACTACCCTTTGTGAAAATGAAAAATTTGGGATAACACCAGCATTTTAGTGAAAAAATTTAAAATTTTCATTTTCACGTCCAACTTTAACGAAAATTCTTTAAACACCTGTGGGGTGTTAAGCCTCACTATACCCCTTGTTACATTCCATGAGTGGTGTCGTTTCCAAAATGGGGTCACATCTGGGTATTTATTGTTTTGCGTTTATGTCAGAACCGCTGTAAAATCAGCCACCCCTGTGCAAATCATCAATTTAGGCCTCAAATGTACATAGTGCGCTCTCACTCCTGAGCTTTGTTGTGCGCCCGCAGAGCATTTTACGCCCACATATGGGGTATTTCCGTACTCAGGAGAAATTGCATTACATATTTTGAGGGTCTTTTTTTCCTTTTAACTTTTGTGAAAATGAAAAGTATGGGGCAACACCAGCAAGTTAGTGTAAAAAATAAAAACATTTTTACAATAACATGCTAATGTAGACCCCAACTTTACTTTTGCCCCCCAAAATTTGTTAGGCAATTTCTACCGAGTACGGAAATACCCCATATGTGGCCCTAAACTGTTGCCTTGAAATACGACGGCTCCAGAGTGAGAGAGCGCCATGCGTATTTGGGGCCTTAATTAGGGATTTGGTTATAGGGGTATTCTACACCAGTGATTCCCAAACAGGGTGCCTCCAGCTGTTGCTAAACTCCTAGCATGCCTGGACAGTCAATGTCCGGCAATACTGGGAGTTGTTTTGCAACAGTGGTCTAAAAACTGTGGCCCTCCAGATGTTGCAAAGCTACAACTCCCAGCATGCCCGGACAGCCAAAGGCTAGAAGCAGCAGTGAAGATCACTTTACAGCGATCTTCACTGCTGCCTCTGATACCAACGCCGCCTCCTCCACTTGCCTGCCGCTGGTCCCCGCTGCCTGTGCCGGTCCTCAGGTATGTGCCGCCGTCCCCCCGCCTCATTGCCCCCCACAGCTCTCAGGGTCATCTTCCCCCGCTCTGCCTGGACTTCTAGGGGCAGGCAGGGGGGGGATCTGAACTTTCACCCCCCCCCCCCCCCCAGTCAGCTGAGACACAGTGATTGGTCAGCTCCACTAAGCTCCCTGCAGTCTATATTTAACCCTTCCAGTACTTATCTCTGCTGACACTTCTGTCCGGGTCACGAACTGGTCTAGAGTAGGAACAAATCCCCATAGCAAACCTCTCCTGCTCTGGACAGTTCCTGACATGGACAGAGGTGGCAGCAGAGAGCAATGTGGTCAGACAGAAAAGAACTACATAACTTCCTCTGAAGCATACAGCAGCTGATAAGTACTGGAAGGGTTAAGATTTTTAAATTAAAATAATTTACAGATCTGTATAACTTTCTATCATCAGTTGATTTTTTTCCCCCTCCGGAGTACCCCTTTAAGCCACAGAACATAAATGGTTTTCTCATCCTGCCTACATTTCCCATGATTCTTCTGACTTTGCAGAGAGAGAGGGGGAGTCTGATCACTGCAGTTCACCTAATGAGACCAACCTGATCACATGACTAGACTCTACCGACCAGAAGCCTAAACTGCTAAGACTTGTTCTTATTTTCAAGCTTAATATCCTGTACATTCACTTTGCTGACATGGCTTTAGCTGAACTGTCCTTCCCATAGGGTCTATGACTGATCGTCCGGCATCTAGGTCTCTTCCTCTTAGTCTCTGGTGAGCAGCAATGTTTCCATCCAGGGGTGTAATGATCATGGCTGCAGGGGGGGCTCCTCTGGGGGTCCGGGGTATATGTCTCAGCTCCTCGGGGGAGCACCGCTTCAACTGTCTCCGCTTCTTTGTCTCTCTGCCCCATGATTTCCGCACCACTTGTATACAGCAGTGTTCTGGAGCAGCTAGTAATGTCTGCCAGGTACAGGCCACATGATCAGATCATAAAGCAGCCAACACCAGGTGACATCTGCCGGAGGACACAGCCGCTCTGGGGGATGATGGGGAGAGGTATTTATTCTTCCACTGGAACAAAGTGGGTATATACACAGTGTGGGGTGAACAGAAGATGCAGAACAGTCTGTGGGGCACAGTAATAGTGAGGGGGCATAAAAGGTGAAGAATCTATAGTAAGAGCGCACAGAAGGGCCTGTGGTCTAAGATTTGCTTTGAAGCCCCCCAAAAAACTCTAGTTACACCATTACATCCCCCAAGAATAACTGCAGCCAGTGACCAAGAAGAATCTATGACTGTTCTCTGCATTTAGTGGTTACTACTCACCTGGGCGGTTACCTGAAGGAATGTCCTCCTTATACTACTCATCACCGCTCACATCTGTCACTTCTTCTTCCTTTATCTCTGTAGCATTAATATAGATCAGATCTTTCCATGTAAGAATGTCCTCCTTACACTTCTCATCACCGCTCACATCTGTCTCTTCTTCCTTTATGTCTGTAGCATTAATATAGATCAGATCTTTCCCTGTAGGAATATCCTCCTTATAATGCTCATCACCGCTCACATCTGTCTCTTCTTCTTCCTTTATGTCTGTAGCTTTAATATAGATCAGATCTTTCCCTGTAGGAATGTTTTCCTTATACTGCTCATCACCGCTCACATCTGTCTCTGGAGCATTAATATTGTTCGGATCTTCTCCCTGATTCATAAGATATGGAAGAAATATTGTAAAAGTCATCAGACAGTAGGGGAAGTCACGTGGGATGTTATAGATGAGCAGGAGATGAGGAGTCATGGAGGGTGAGGGGACTGACGACAAGAGCTTCACAGCCCTTCTACAGATCATAGGGAATATCTCCATCTACCTGATCATCCTGTGGAAGAAGAGGACGGGGACACCTCTCTGGTGCTGTTCTCTTACTGGATCTGACTGTAGGGAACACATACAGAGACTGAATTCATTCTTTACATACAAATAATGAGAGGACGTGTGTATATAGTCATGTCTATTACCTGGTGATGTGAGGGGCTGCTGATCCTCCATCATGACCTGATCCTTGTACTGATCCTTGTGTCCTTCTACATACTCCCACTCCTCCATGGAGAAATAGATCGCCACGTCCTGACACCTTATAGGAACCTGACACATAATGATACAGTCATCACCCCGACCCCTCCAGTGGTGTTACTGTATAATGTCCCAGCATTCCCAGCAGTGTCACCTCTCCAGTCATCACCAGACCCCTCCATTACAGTATAATGTCCCAGCAGTGTCACCTCTCCAGTCATCACCAGACCCCTCCATTACTGTATAATGTCCCAGCAGGGTCACCTCTCCAGTCATCACCAGACCCCTCCATTACTGTATAATGTCCCAGCAGTGTCACCTCTCCAGTCATCACCAGACCCCTCCATTACTGTACAATGTCCCAGCAGGGTCACCTCTCTAATCACCAGACCCCTCCATTACAGTATAATGTCCCAGCAGTGTCACCTCTCCAGTCATCACCAGACCCCTCCATTACTGTATAATGTCCCAGCAGGGTCACCTCTCCAGTCATCACCAGACCCCTCCATTACTGTATAATATCCCAGCAGTGTCACCTCTCCAGTCATCACCAGACCCCTCCATTACTGTATAATGTTCCAGCATTCCCAGCAGTGTCACCTCTTCAGTCATCACCAGACCCCTCCATTACTGTATAATGTCCCAGCAGTGTCACCTCTCCAGTCATCACCAGACCCCTCCATTACTGTATAATGTCCCAGCAGTGTCACCTCTCCAGTCATCACCAGACCCCTCCATTACTGTATAATGTCCCAGCAGTGTCACCTCTCCAGTCATCACCAGACCCCTCCATTACTGTATAATGTCCCATCAGTGTCACCTCTCCAGTCATCACCAGACCCCTCCATTACTGTATAATGTCCCAGCAGTGTCACCTCTCCAGTCATCACCAGACCCCTCCATTACTGTATAATGTCCCAGCAGTGTCACCTCTACAGACATTACCAGACCCCTCCATTACTGTATAATGTCCCAGCAGTGTCACCTCTCCAGTCATCACCAGACCCCTCCATTACTGTATAATGTCCCAGCAGTGTCACCTCTCCAGTCATCACCAGACTCCTCCATTACTGTAAAATGTCCCAGCAGTGTCACCTCTCCAGTCATCACCAGACCCCTCCATTACTGTATAATGTCCCAGCAGTGTCACCTCTCCAGTCATCACCAGACCCCTCCATTACTGTATAATATCCCAGCAGTGTCACCTCTCCAGTCATCACCAGACCCCTCCATTACTGTATAATGTCCCAGCAGTGTCACCTCTGCAGTCATCACCAGACCCCTCCATTACTGTATAATGTCCCAGCATTCCCAGCAGTGTCACCTCTCCAGTCATCACCAGACCCCTCCATTACTGTATAATGTCCAGCAGTGTCACCTCTCCAGTCATCACCAGACCCCTCCATTACTGTATAATGTCCCAGCAGTGTCACCTGTCCAGTCATCACCAGACCCCTCCATTACTGTATAATGTCCCAGCAGTGTCACCTCTCCAGTCATCACCAGACCCCTCCATTACTGTATAATATCCCAGCAGTGTCACCTCTCCAGTCATCACCAGACCCCTCCATTACTGTATAATGTCCCAGCAGTGTCACCTCTCCAGTCAGCACCAGACCCCTCCATTACTGTATAATGTCCCAGCATTCCGAGCAGTATCACCTCTCCGGTCATCACCAGACTCCTCCATTACTGTATAATGTCCCAGCAGTGTCACCTCTCCAGTCATCACCAGACCCCTCCATTACTGTATAATGTCCCAGCAGTGTCACCTCTCCAGTCATCACCAGACCCCTCCATTACTGTATAATGTCCCAGCAGGGTCACCTCTCCAGTCAGCAGCTCCATCATCTTGATCGTTGATGAGTTCTCGGATCTTCTGTTCATCCATTTCCTCATGTATCAGGGAGTGAGGTGGGGGCCCCGGGATTTGGCTCAGGGTTCTTCCCCATCCTTCACACACAGGGGCCCGACAGCGCCCACTAGAGAACTTCTTCACTACTGTGTAATCCTGTGTATGGAGAGACACATTAATATCACTACATACATTCCCAGAATCCCTCACCTCTCCAGTCATATCCATCTGTTATTACATAGATAAGAATGAGGTCATGTGACATCACTCCCAGAATCCCTCACCTCTCCAGTCATATCCATCTGTTATTACATAGATAGGAATGAGGTCATGTGACATCACTCCCAGAATCCCTCACCTCTCCAGTCATATCCATCTGTTATTACATAGATAAGAATGAGGTCATGTGACATCACTCCCAGAATCCCTCACCTCTCCAGTCATATCCATCTGTTATTACATAGATAAGAATGAGGTCATGTGACATCACTCCCAGAATCCCTCACCTCTCCAGTCATATCCATCTGTTATTACATAGATAAAAATGAGGTCATGTGACATCACTCCCAGAATCCCTCACCTCTCCAGTAAGCCGGAAGAGTATCTGTAGGGTGAGGTTTATGATCCTGTCGGCCATCTTGTTCCTGTCTCTCTCCATGGTTGATGGGTCATCCAGGAGAATTCTCTTATATAGAAGATATCAGCAGAGGATCCTGGATTGGAGAAACCTGAAGGGAAGAAGAGGAGACGATGATAAACCGCACCAGATTCTATGGAGAAATAAAATCCATTTCCTGGAGATAATCTGGGGAAACATCTGAGGAGACATTATAGTTACAATCATGGAGGCTGTAAACCTAGTCAGTGGATCCATCATAGTCTGGGGTGGAGTCATGGGAGATGGACAAAAAAAAAATTAGACAGCAATCCAACACTGTTTAGTTCTTACTGACGTGTCTATGGGGGTAGGTTTTTGGATTTTTAACTATATTTTTTCCTGGGAGCTGGAACTTTCACTTTCTATTTCCTGCATTCTATACAGGATCCGGCCCGTTGTCTTCTCCGAGCTCCAGGAACAGGACCTCACTTTCTCTGTTGGACGGTGATCACATGTGGGATGAGAAGGGATTAATGGACTTTTTCGATTAAAATCAATATTGGTAATCGCTGTCGACGATTTCCTTTACCGATAAATCGCGCATCGATTAGTTGTTTCAGAAATCCTCAAAAGTAGAGCGCAGCATACCACGGTGACATCATCATTACGGATGACCATTCGGGCCGTACGGCTGGGCTTATGATCTAGAAGAAATGCCAAATCAGGGTTAATGACTATTTCCCGGTTTCGGAAGGCGTCTCCACTCCCCCTCAATGTCCTCTATCTCACCAGGATACAGAGTACGATCATAATCCTGGAGTTACGGGAGACGGTCGGGTGATGACTTTCATCAGGACTTGATCATTGGATATAACGGTCATATTGGGTAAACGGCGCTGACATCTGTCCTGTATTATAACAGCGTTTACCACATTGTCCTCCTCAGTTATTGACGCGGTCACATGACACATTTCTGCGCTTTTCATACTTGGATTCACATAAAGCGTTGGTGGGATCATAGGTGAATGGATCCGCGTCACACTGGGAATTATTGTCCCGGAATGTTACGTAATTGTCCAGAAATGGGGCAGAAAGCCAATCGGGTCTCCAGGGTTGGTACGACACTATGTCGGGAGTTTGAATCCTGACGTGGATGTTGTCCCTCCAGGTGCCCACGTTATGGATCCTTCTAATCTGGAACACATTGTTTTTGGTAACGAAGGGAGGTGGGGAGATCCACCAGGACCACAGTGGCGGCCATCTTAGATTAATATCTGGAGGCCGCTCAGGATCGTAGCCTCCAAAAGAAGTGTCCGATACCGGAGGAAGAAGACTGATCAGGTGACAGGATGGGCGGGGAGGTGACCTGCAGCCCTTCACCATCCAGACATCCTCTGGGGGGCAGTATAGGCAGGAGATCAGGTAAATGAGTGCTGGCCAGTACAGAGCTTCCACAGAGCTTTGATTATGAGATCTAAAGGGTTAATGATGATGACCAAAACTAGTGGTGAGTGCTGGCGGCTTATAGCTCCTGAGCTCACCTCAAAGTCCTATAGAGGGTGCAGAGTGTTATTATATACTGTGTCCTTAAGGGGTTAATAATAAACATCCCCAATAATCCTGAAAGGGAGAGAACACACATACCTGTATCTGTAGAGGAGACGCGTGCTTACAGGACCTGCGATGATGTCACCGTCATGTGATCAGTCACATGGAGGAGGAGGAGTCACATGATCAGGGGCTGCAGCTCTAGGCTCATCTGCTCAGTGTATGCAGGACTCTGCTGTCACATGACCATTATCACAGGTCCTTCAATCACAATCTTTTCTATACAGGCTGTGGAGGTGTCTGTATTCTTAGAGCACCGAACCGCCCACTCCTGTCACATGATCCTCCCCACAGGTCCTTCAGCCACAGTCACATCTATACTGCTAAATTTTCCTCCAAATGTACTGGTCACATGATTATGACATCATCACAGGTCCTACACCACCAGCATGTAGCAGATACAGAGCAGGTCCTGGTGGGGCAGTCACTGCTGTTGTGTTGTGTGTGGAGATCTCTCAGAGCAGCAGCCCCTGATCATGTGACTCCTCCTCCTCCATGTGACTGATCACATGACGGTGACATCATCGCAGGTCCTGTAAGCACACGGCTCCTCTACAGATACAGGTATGTGTGTGCGGTCACCATCAGATCAGGATTATTGGGGATGATTATTATTAACCCTTAAGGACACGATGTATATTTACATTCTGTGCCCCATATGGGACTTTGAGGTGAGCTCAGGAGCTATAAGCAGCCAGGACTAATGACGCTCATTGCCATTAACCCTTTAGATTCCATGATCAAAGTCGATTGCAGGATCTAAAATTAGTAAAATGCAGTTGTTGGGGGGGGGCGGAGTCTAGATCAGCTGAGATGACGGCCGGAGGGCCCCTTACCGTGCTCTGTGCTCAGTTCGGTGCTCTAAGAATACAGACACCTCCACAGCCTGTATAAGCCGAGCACCGATAACACTGATCACTATGGCAGAGCGTTATTCAGGGTTTGTAATAGAAGCCCCTCCCCTAATAAGTTTATATCCCATTTTTGTAATAAAATAATGTAGGTGGGCGTGGCTTAGACATGGCGCTGTACGGTTGTTTTTCTAGGGAGCGCCGTGCCGACCAGCGGTTGTTTCCTGATTTCCTGCCTATACTGCCCCCCAGGGGATGTCTGGATGGTGAAGGTATCAGGTCACTTACCCGCCCATCCTGTCACCTGATCAGTCTCTTTTCTCAGGGTATCAGCCACTTCTTCCATACAGGACTATGTAAGCATCAGGTTTTTTAAGTTTCTCCCGCACCCTTATTATTACTTAAGACAGTGTTTCCAATCCAGCGTGCCTCCAGCTGTTGTAACACTACAACTCCCAGCATGCCCTGACAGCCAAATGCTGTAACAGCTGGAGGCACCCTGCTTGGGAAACACTGACTCCGGTGGTGGCCCAGACCCTGCGTGTGTAACGGTATATGATGCTCGGCCTCTGCTGCAGGTAATAGCAGGTTCTTCCGGGGGGACATATCACAATTCACATAAAATCCTGATGTAATTGTGATGTATATTGTGCCCCCTAGTGGACACATTTCAGTATTCTTCATTGGACAATGTCATATTGAATCCCTCTATTCTTCTCCCTGCTCTGATGAAGACGTTCTGAATACACCGCAGCCTCAGAGATTAGGAGAAATGGATTCACAACGTCTTCAGCAGAGCAGGGAGAGCGACCTCAGAAGACCTGGAGGACCAGAGCGCCACCACTGGACGGGAGAGGGGAGTGCGCTCTAGTCTCTTATTTTACAGCCCTCGGACAATGGATTTTGTTTTATAGAGAAATCTGAAAACTCCTATAATGTCTCCTCAGATGTTTCCCCAGATTATCTCCAGGAAATGGATTTTATTTCTCCATAGAATCTGGTGCGGTTTATCATCGTCTCCTCTTCTTCCCTTCAGGTTTCTCCAATCCAGGATCCTCTGCTGATATCTTCTATATAAGAGAATTCTCCTGGATGACCCATCAACCATGGAGAGAGACAGGAACAAGATGGCCGACAGGATCATAAACCTCACCCTACAGATACTCTTCCGGCTTACTGGAGAGGTGAGGGATTCTGGGAGTGATGTCACATGACCTCATTCTTATCTATGCAATAACAGATGGATATGACTGGAGAGGTGAGGGATTCTGGGAGTGATGTCACATGACCTCATTCTTATCTATGTAATAACAGATGGATATGACTGGAGAGGTGAGGGATTCTGGGAGTAATGTCACATGACCTCATTCTTATCTATGTAATAACAGATGGATATGACTGGAGAGGTGAGGGATTCTGTGAGTGATGTCACATGACCTCATTCTTATCTATATAATAACAGATGGATATGACTGGAGAGGTGAGGGATTCTGGGAGTGATGTCACATGACCTCATTCTTATCTATATAATAACAGATGGATATGACTGGAAATGTGAGGGATTCTGGGAGTGATGTCACATGACCTCATTCTTATCTATGTAATAACAGATGGATATGACTGGAGAGGTGAGGGATTCTGGGAATGTATGTAGTGATATTAATGTGTCTCTCCATACACAGGATTACACAGTAGTGAAGAAGTCTTCTAGTGGAAGAACCCTGAGCCCAATACCGGGGCCCCCACCTCACTCCCTAATACATGAGGAAATGGATGAACAGAAGATCCTAGAACTCATCAACAAGATGATGGAGCTGCTGACTGGAGAGGTGACCCTGCTGGGACATTATACAGTAATGGAGGGGTCTGGTGATGACTGGAGAGGTGACACTGCTGGGACATTATACAGTAATGGAGGGGTCTGATGATGACTGGAGAGGTGACACTGCTGGACATTATACAGTAATGGAGGAGTCTGGTGATGACTGGAGAGGTGACACTGCTGGACATTATACAGTAATGGAGGAGTCTGGTGATGACTGGAGAGGTGACACTGCTGGGACATTATACAGTAATGGAAGGGTCTGGTGATGACTGGAGAGGTGACACTGCTGGGACATTATACAGTAATGGAGGGGTCTGGTGATGACTGGAGAGGTGACACTGCTGGGACATTATACAGTAATGGAGGGGTCTGGTGATGACTGGAGAGGTGACACTGCTGGGAATGCTGGGACATTATACAGTAATGGAGGGGTCTGGTGATGACTGGAGAGGTGACACTGCTGGGACATTATACAGTAATGGAGGGGTCTGGTGATGACTGGAGAGGTGACACTGCTGGGACATTATACAGTAATGGAGGGGTCTGGTGATGACTGGAGAGGTGACACTGCTGGGACATTATACAGTAATGGAGGGGTCTGGTGATGACTGGAGAGGTGACACTGCTGGGACATTATACAGTAATGGAGGGGTCTGGTGATGACTGGAGAGGTGACACTGCTGGGACATTATACAGTAATGGAGGGGTCTGGTGATCACTGGAGAGGTGACACTGCTGGGAATGCTGGGACATTATACAGTAATGGAGGGGTCTGGTGATGACTGGAGAGGTGACAATGCTGGGACATTATACAGTAATGGAGGGGTCTGGTGATGACTGGAGAGGTGACACTGCTGGGACATTATACAGTAATGGAGGGGTCTGGTGATGACTGGAGAGGTGACCCTGCTGGGATATTATACAGTAATGGAGGGGTCTGGTGATGACTGGAGAGGTGACACTGCTGGGACATTATACAGTAATGGAGGGGTCTGGTGATGACTGGAAAGGTGACACTGCTGGGAATGCTGGGACATTATACAGTAATGGAGGGATCTGGTGATGACTGGAGAGGTGACACTGCTGGGACATTATACAGTAATGGAGGGGTCTGGTGATGACTGGAGAGGTGACACTGCTGGGAATGCTGGGACATTATACAGTAATGGAGGGGTCTGGTGATGACTGGAGAGGTGACACTGCTGGGACATTATACAGTAATGGAGGGGTCTGGTGATGACTAGAGGTGACACTGCTGGGAATGCTGGGACATTATACAGTAACACCACTGGAGGGGTCGGGGTGATGACTGTATCATTGTGTGTCAGGTTCCTATAAGGTGTCAGGACGTGGCGGTCTATTTCTCCATGGAGGAGTGGGAGTATGTAGAAAGACACAAGGATCAGTACAAGGATCAGGTCATGATGGAGGATCAGCAGCCCCTCACATCACCAGGTAATAGACATGACTATATACACACGTCCTCTCATTATTTGTATGTAAAGAATGAATTCAGTCTCTGTATGTGTTCCCTACAGTCAGATCCAGTAAGAGAACAGCACCAGAGAGGTGTCCCCGTCCTCTTCTTCCACAGGATGATCAGGTAGATGGAGATATTCCCTATGATCTGTAGAAGGGCTGTGAAGCTCTTGTCGTCAGTCCCCTCACCCTCCATGACTCCTCATCTATAACATTCCACGTGACTTCTCCTACTGTCTGATGACTTTTACAATATTTCTTCCACATCTTATGAATCAGGGAGAAGATCTGAACAATATTAATGCTCCAGAGACAGATATGGGCGGTGATCAGCAGTATAAGGAGAACATTGCTACAGAGAAAGATCTGAACAATATTAATGCTACAGACATAAAGGAAGAAGAAGAGACAGATGTGAGCGGCGATGAGCAGTATAAGGAGAACATTCCTACAGGGAAAGATCTGATCTATATTAATGCTACAGACATAAAGAAAGAAGAAGAGACAGATGTGAGCGGCGATGAGCAGTATAAGGAGAACATTCGTACAGGGAAAGATCTGATCTATATTAATGCTACAGACATAAAGGAAGAAGAAGAGGCAGATGTGAGCGGTAATGAGCAGCATAAAGATGACATTCCTACAAGTAACCTCTCAGGTGAGTATTGCCTACTAAATGCAGAGAAGAGTCACGGCCGGGTGCACAAAGTACCAGTGTGGGGGAGAGGGTGATTGGACCTCTAAACACCAGAAATGCCCAGCAAAACAGTTTAAGGCCTGCGGTCATTAGTGAATGCGGTATTTAAACATTTAAATGAAAACTGGCACTGGAGTGATGTTCCATGTCGGTCTTTACCGGCAGATCGCTATCTCCGCCCATACTTCCTCACCCGACCTATTATGTAAATGTATGTCAATGGTCACGAACGAGTTAGGGGAGGACCCAATAGTAGAATTTCAAGAAGAATTGTCATTTATTAGGGAAAGTTGAAGGGTCGGGTGTTTATTACCTCAAAACATTGAAAATATTAGAGAGTAAAAAAAATACCTTTAACCCCTTATAATGCAAAAACAACAATTTCCGCCTCCTAATTTTCCTGTAAACACGATTATCAGATCCGACCGTGGTGGTGGTGTGGGGGGGGGGGGGGTACACAGGGAGAGTGAGCCCTAAACTGACCCTAAAAAGCAAACACTCTCCCTGCCTACTTGCCCATCTATTCTAAACGATGGATCGACAACTGGGCGCTGGTCCCTTCCTGCGCTAAAGTGCAGTGGCTAAAAAACACATAATAATACACAGTCGGTCACTAGCCAGAAACCTTTCAGGAACATGGAACACTATAAATACTGGACTCAGATAACTAACATAAACAGATAAAGTTCAGAGGACACAGATCAGACAGTAAGCACAGAGGACACTATAGACCAATGGTAAAGCACAGAGGAAACACTAATCAAGTGACCATGAACTCTATGAACAGTGCATGTACTAACAAACTCTAAAGGTCATATCAACCAAACAGGATACAAATATAGGACACTGTTCACACTGGACACAGATAACCTACAAACAGATTAGGTACAGAACACAAGACTGGGAAACGGATGAGTCTGCACAAACTCCAGGAACAAACAGGAATTATAACTCAATCTCTTAGATAACCTCCAGTAGACACAGGAATGTCTTGATACCAGAACGCAATCTCCCCAAGTCCGCCATGGAGCACGGAGATCTCTTGTCCTAATTTTCAATTCCCCGGATACCCCATGAAAAGGTAACAGGGATGTCTTGTTACAATAACTCAGAAAACGGATACAAGAAAACACACAGTGTGACACAGCTACTTAGCAGAAAGGACTAATCCTAAAAACCGACTAATCAAACACAGATTAAAATCTACTATGAGCATGCTACATAACCATGGCTAAAACCCAGAACATATCAAAGATAAATACAAAGTGCATGCTTTGGCGAAAATAGTAGATTTAAAGACTCAAACAAAGGGTGTTTCACCAACAGCTTCACAGCAGCATGTCAATCACCATCATGTCCGAACTATTAAAATATAATGTTAATGATCCCGTACGGTTAACGGCGTGAACGAAAAAAAAAAAAAAAGTCCAAAATTCCTACTTTTTTAATACATTTTATTAAAAAAAATTATAAAAAATGTATTAAAAGTTTTTTATATGCAAATGTGGTATCAAAAAAAAGTACAGATCATGGCGCAAAAAATGAGCCCCCATACCGCCACTTATACGGAAAAATAAAAAAGTTAGGGGTCATCAAAATAAAGTGATTATAAACGTACTAATTTGGTTAAAAAGTTTGTGATTTTTTTTTAAGCGCAACAATAATATAAAAGTATATAATAATGGGTATCATTTTAATCGTATTGACCCTCAGAATAAAGAACACACGTAATTTTTACCAGAAATTGTACGGCTTGAAAAGAAAACCTTCCAAAATTAGCAAAATTGCGTTTTTCGTTTTAATTTCCCCACAAAAATAGTGTTTTTTGGTTGCGCCATACATTTTATGATATAATGAGTTATGTCACTACAAAGGAGAACTGGTCGCGCAAAAAAGGAGGAAAAAATGAAAACGTAAAAATTCAATTGTCTGAGTCCTTAAGGCCAAAATGGGCTGAGTCCTTAAGGGGTTAAAGGGGTACTCCAGTGGAAAACAATTTTTTTTTTTTTTTAATCAACTGGTGTCAGAAAGTTAAACAGATTTGTAAATTACTTCTATTTAAAAATCTTAATCCTTCCAGTTCTTATCAGCTGCTGTATACTACAGAGGAAGTTGTTGTTCTTTCCAATCTGACTACAGTGCTCTCTGCTGACACCTCTGTCCATGACAGGAACTGTCCAGAGCAGGAGCAAACCCCCATAGCAAACCTATTCTTTCTGGACAGTTCCTGATATGGGCAGAGGTGTCAGCAGAGAGCACTGTAATCAGACAGAAAAGAACAACTCAACTTCCTCTGTAGTGTACAGCAGCGGATAAGTACTGGAAGGATTAAGATATTTTAAGAGAAGCAATTTTGAAATCTGTTTAACTTTCTTGAGCCAGTTGTTAGGGAAATAAAATAATAAAATCTTAACAATATATATATATCTGGGAAAAGATGAGGCATTCATCATTGTAAGTGAAGCATTTGTGCCAAAATAGCGCCAAATATAGACGGAACAAAGGGTAAACACAATGATAAACGCCGTCCAAAATCCTTCCCCAAAAGAGAAGCGTCCAAAACAGGGACAGTAACAAAAGGCCGACTACATAGGACAAAATAAACTGTAGGGAGGTGGTTTACTGGAGCTTTATATCCCCTATGGGAGCCTCCTATAAAGGGGTACTCCACCCACAGACCTCTTATCCCCTATCCTTTGGATCGAGGGATTCTGCATTCTTAACAGTACGTTTATACCGCTGGGTTATGGCGGCCGGAGACATCACAGCACGGCCCCTCCCATAGACATGAATGGAGGGGGCGTGGTGTGACGAAGGGGCGTGGCGTCTCTGGACGCCCAAACCCAGCGTTCTAACCCCAGCGGTGGGACCCCCGCGACCAGACATCTTACCCCCGATCCTTTGGGTAGAGGATAAGATTTCTGTGGGTGGAGTAACACTTTAATTATTCTAAGGTCCTGCTAGTACACAGGGGCGGAGTTACCCCATCATTGTACTAGGTAATAGGGAACCTATATTATTTGTGCATTAACTATTTAGTATCTGGAGGACGGTGAGAAGGTTCCATGATGTCACATGCTGCACTTATAATGTTCTACTAAAAAGACTATAAATATGGGCGCAGTTATTAATATAATCTGTGTTATTCTCTGCAGATTCTTGTAGCAGGAGATCAGAGGAGAATCTTATATCTTCAGATTATAAAGCAGATGATGATATCACACAAGATACATATGAAGAACATTCCATTATCCCAGATACACCCTCAGCCCTTCACAGCCAAGATCTGTCATCTCATCCTTATATACAGGTCCTGTCTTCTCAGTCATCACAGGATGTTCAGCAAAATAAAGGTCACAGAAGGGGTGTTGGACATCAAAAAGATTGTGCAAGGGGGAAGCAATATTCATGTTCAGTATGTGGGAAATGTTTTATCTATAAATCATATCTTGTTAAACATCAAAGAACTCACACAGGAGAGAAACCATTTTCATGTTCAGAATGTGGAAAATGTTATACTCATCAGCCAAGTCTTATTAGGCATCTAAGAACTCACACAGGGGAGAAGCCATTTTCATGTTCAGAATGTGAGAAATGTTTTGCTTGGAAATCAGATCTTGTGCAGCATCAAAAAATTCACACAGGAGAGAAACCATTTGTATGTTCAGAATGTGGAAAATGTTTTACTCAGCAATCAAATCTTTTCAAACATCACAGAACTCACACAAGGGACAAGCCATTTTCATGCCCAGAATGTGGGAAATGTTTTTTTAGTAACTCGCAGGTTGTTAAACACCAGAGAACTCACTCAGAGGAGAAGCCTTTTTCATGTTCATAATGTGGAAAAGGTTTTACTCAAAAATCATATCTTGTTGAACTTCATTTCCTCGTTCAGTATGTGGAAAATGTTTTATGTGGAAATCGGATCTTGTTGAACATCAAAGAACTCACACAGGAGAGAAGCCATTTCCATGTTCAGAATGTGGGAAATGTTTTACTCGGAAAGCAGAGCTCACACTGGAAAGTAACCTTCCATCTTGTGAAATAGAACAAATACTTCAACCATTGCAGTCAGAGTCACAAGAGAGAGCAATAAACTAACATTGAAAAAGTATAATTATAAAAAAAATACTCAACCAGGTACTAGAATATTCTACCTTAATGTATATAAACTGGTCCCAAACCTTGTTACAAATATTAAATAAAAATTTGCTTTTGAATATTAGTTTCTTCTCCATCCAATGGTTATAATCCATGGGGAGCTGCTGCTGATTCCTGATCTCAATAAGGTGGTCATGGCAGTGTGTAAGGCAATGTTTCCCAACAAGGGTGCCTCATAGTGATGGATGTTTACAGTGGGGAATCCACCATGGAGGGGGTGGGGTGTGACGGCACGATAGGGCGTGGAGTTACATCACATCTCCCGCCGCGGGAACCTAACATATTAGCCCTCGTTTACTATGAGTGTCGGGTTTATCTCTGAGTGTTTCTAGATTTACTCCATGTATTTTTCTCCCTGATTTACTAATGTGTCGCACGGGAAAATTGATTGTGTTGCCTGGTAAATTGTATATTTTCCCCCGGCACAGCACAATCATAGACACGCCGCAGCGCATGTGTGTGTGTGTATGTGTATATATATATATATATATATATATATATATATACACACCGTATTTATCGGGGTATACCACGCACCGGCCTATAACACGCACCCTCATTTTACCAAGGATATTTGGGTAAAAAAGTTTTTTCCCCAAATATCCTTGGTAAAATGAGGGTGCGTGTGTGTGCGTGTATACCCCGATACACTGTTTCTGACCTCACAGAAGCCCCCAGGAAAGGCAGGGTGAGAGAGGCTGTCACTACCCGCTTCTCTTCTTACCTGTTGCCGGGGTCGGGTCCGCGCTGCTTAAGGCCTCCAGTGTGCGTCCCCTGCGTCGTTGCTATGCACTGCGCGGTGCAATGACGAGTGACGTCATTGCGTCTCGCAGTGCATAGCAACGACGCAGGGGACGCACACCGGAGGTCTGAAGCAGCGCGGACCCGACCCCGGCAACAGGTAATTATACAACCGGGGATGGGGGAGGCAACAGGGCAGCGGCGCCGGCAATGGGTGCCGCTGCCCCTTTTCTCCCCCTGTCTGTTGGCGCCACTGCCCCATTGCCGCCACCGCTTCTCTCCCCCTGGCTATCGGCGCCGGCAATGGGGCGCCTGCACCGATAGCCAGGGGGAGAGAACGGGCAGCGGCACCGATAGCCAGGGGGAGAGAAGGGCCGGCAGCAGGGCTCTAAACCCCAGGACAGGCAGGGGCAGAGAAGCCGGCAGCGATGGCAGGTCTTTGCACCTGCAAAGCCGCTGCAGTTCATTGATTTAAAGCGCATGCTTTAAATCATTGAACTGCAGCGGCTTATCGGCGTATAACAGACTTTAGGCTAAAAATTTTAGCCTAAAAAGTGTGTGTTATACGCCGATAAATACGGTATATACATATACAGTATATATCCCCCCCCGGTGCTATCCTATATATATGCCGCCCGCAGCACATGTGTATATATATAAATGCCCCCCGCACAGCGCAATCATATACACACCGCAGCGCATGTAGATATATATTACATATGCTCTCCGCACAGCGCAATCATATACACACCGCAGCACATGTAGATCTATATTATATATATGCTCTCCGCACAGCGCAATCATATACACACCGCAGCGCATGTAGATATATATAATATATGCTCTCCGCACAGCGCAATCATATACACACCGCAGCGCATGTAGATCTATATTATATATATGCTCTCCGCACAGCGCAATCATATACACACCGCAGCGCATGTAGATATATATAATATATGCTCTCCGCACAGCGCAATCATATACACACCGCAGCGCATGTAGATATATATTACATATGCTCTCCGCACAGCGCAATCATATACACACCGCAGCGCATGTAGATATATATTACATATGCTCTCCGCACAGCGCAATCATATACACACCGCAGCGCATGTAGATATATATTACATATGCTCTCCGCACAGCGCAATCATATACACACCGCAGCGCATGTAGATATATATAATATATGCTCTCCGCACAGCGCAATCATATACACACCGCAGCGCATGTAGATATATATAATATATGCTCTCCGCACAGCGCAATCATATACACACCGCAGCGCATGTAGATATATATATGATTGCGCTGTGCGGAGAGCATATATTATATATATCTACATGCGCTGCGGTGTGTATATGATTGCGCTGTGCGGAGAGCATATATTATATATATCTACATGCGCTGCGGTGTGTATATGATTGCGCTGTGCGGAGAGCATATATATAATATAGATCTACATGTGCTGCGGTGTGTATATGATTGCGCTGTGCGGAGAGCATATATTATATATATCTACATGCGCTGCGGTGTGTATATGATTGCGCTGTGCGGAGAGCATATATTATATATATCTACATGCGCTGCGGTGTGTATATGATTGCGCTGTGCGGAGAGCATATATATAATATAGATCTACATGTGCTGCGGTGTGTATATGATTGCGCTGTGCGGAGAGCATATATATAATATAGATCTACATGTGCTGCGGTGTGTATATGATTGCGCTGTGCGGAGAGCATATATATAATATATATATCTACATGCGCTGCGGTGTGTATATGATTGCGCTGTGCGGAGAGCATATATTATATATATCTACATGCGCTGCGGTGTGTATATGATTGCGCTGTGCGGAGAGCATATATTATATATATCTACATGCGCTGCGGTGTGTATAATATATGCTCTCCGCACAGCGCAATCATATACACACCGCAGCGCATGTAGATATATATAATATATGCTCCCCGCACAGCGCAATCATATACACACCGCAGCGCATGTAGATATATATTACATATGCTCTCCGCACAGCGCAATCATATACACACCGCAGCGCATGTAGATATATATATTATATATATGCTCTCCGCACAGCACAATCATATACACACCGCAGCAC